>NC_135783.1:156573946-156873946 GCF_051106095.1 Pogona vitticeps
TAGAATGGGGTGGGAAGGGGGGGATTTTGAAGGGTATTTTTTTTATCCATCTTCCAATGGTGTGTCGCAGCGTGTAAGGATTAAAAAAAAACAATTTTAGAAAAATATTGGGGAGTGCTGCAGAAACCACTACTCTTTCATGAGTGTAACAGGGAAAAATACTTTTTTATGGAAGGGGCTCTGGGATGTTCTTGTCAAAAATGGCCCTTGGAATCTATTTTTAGTCACATTTTTTGTATGGATCGAACCCAATAGATAAACCCAAAGCTCTGCTGTTGCCAAGTGTTTTGCAGGTTTCTGAATAAAAATAAAAATATTCCATTTCAGAATGTGACTGTAATGTATCAACAAAATATGTCTTAGGTACACCTTTGTCATAAAGGAATAGTCATCTGAAATATGACTTAGCCCAAATCTTACTTTTCCTAGGCTCTGGAACTTCCTAAGAAAGGCTATTTTATTCCCTCTTGCCTTCCTGCTGGCAAACAAATGACCTTTTATTCATGCTGGCCTTTGGCAACATAAATGGCTTACTGAGGGAGAGTCTTTTAACTAGGTGGGTGTGTTATTTTCTTTTATTAGTGTGCTTCAAAATTGTGCCTTTTAGAATTGTTTTATTCTAAGCCAAAGCCAATTGAAAACATCGGATTTGTTCAGTCAAGATTTATGTAAATCCCATCAATTCAATGGGCCTGCACTAGTTGGATTAACAGCTGGATTTAGCCTTTAATGTTTCGGTTGTACTTGCTGTGTTTAATGGGAAGACACTTTAGACATATCTCTGGAAGAACAGTTGGGTATAAAAGAAATAGAAAGAAAGGCAGAGAGAAAAGCAGGTGGTGAGACTACATGTGAGGGATAATATTTATTTGTTTGTTTGTTTGTTTGTTTGTTTGTTTGATCTGTTCATATCCCGCTTTTCCTCTAGTGATCTCAGGATGATATGCATGGCTCTTTTCCACTCTGCTCCCCCCCTCCACAACAACCTTATGAGGTAGGCTAGGCAAAAAACAAACATACAAAAAAACCCCCACCTGTGATGAAATTAGTCCAAGTGACGATTTTAGATTCATCAAATGGGGATTTGTACTCAGATTTCCTGAGCTGTAGACCAACATTCCGACCAGCATAGTACAACAACCAGAGGGGAGAATTTTGAACTCCTTTGCTTATTATATGTAAGTATGCACATTCTAACCCACTGCTACAATACCAAGGTTAAAAAGGCTTGGTGGCCCCAAGGGGTCTATTCCCTGCTCTGTAATATGAGCCTGTACATTTGTCCTTGACATAGCGTTCACCAGGACATGACACTAGAATATCTTAAGTGGCAAACAAGATTCTGTTGGGCATAGGCAGTGGGTTGCTTGCCAGTGCCATGGTGTGGGCTCTGCTCCTGTACTCTTAGCAGCAGTCTCATAGTATGCTGAAACTGAGCAGGCAAAGCCTTTCTTGGCATGGAGGGAAAAGATCAGAAAAGGTTTCACCAGTTTAAGGTGGAAGAGGTTACTTGATTGTGGAAACAGGATCAGGGAAACTGAAAAAAGTGGATAAGTGGAGATGTGCATAGCAAAAATATTGGGTTTTGTTTTTATTTGGGTTCTTTTGGTGGTGTCTCTTTCATGCTCTGGTCCATGGGGTCACGAAGAGTCGGACACGACTAAACGACTAAACACACACACACTTTCATTTTAATCTTTTTGTGCACCATTTTCCCTGTTTTTCATGAAAAGGGAAGCCTCTTTCAGATTATTCATTTTGGTTTTTTCCATTTGTGTTTTCTGGCACTCCAAAAGCCCCAGAGAACCCTTAAAAAGTACTCCAAAAAAAGCAGAGAGGCAAGGCAACAGACAATTAATCTACTCCAGAAGCAAGCAACGGTATAACCAAGATGACCACTGGCTCAGTCACAAAGGCTGGCACAATCTCAAAGTCCACTCCCTGGCCTGCCCAACTCCACAGAAGGGGGGAAAAAGTCACTCCCCCAAACCTTTAGCAGAATAAATGCACCGTAAATTAACCAAATAACAATCTGAAAAACAAATCAGCTGAACAAGGAAAGCACCTGTACACACACACACACACACACACACACACACACACACACACACACGGGAATAAATAGCAAAATGAATACACACCCACTCACTCCACCCACAAACCCCAAGAAAAGCAAGCAAGCAAAATAAACCGAAAAAAATACAATCAAAGTCCCCAAAGCAACATTATTTGAATATAGGGAGATTTCCTTCCCCCCACTGCTGTCAGTTAATGCTTTCGCTTCTCTTCTTTGAGGCAGTAAAAATAATGTAAGATAGGAAAAGGCAGGGGAGTTGGAAGGAAAAAGTTCCCAAAGATATCGGAGGGGGTGGGCGGATTTGGATCACTTTCACAGAGACAGACAAGCAACACAATCCAAGATGGAGGGCAGCAGGAGCTCATACATCCACAAGGAGTGAGTAGAAAGAAAGAAAGAAAGAAAGAAAGAAAGAAAGAAAGAAAGAAAGAAAGAAAGAAAGAAAGAAAGAAAGAAAGAAAGAAAGAAAGAAAGCAGATGGTTCCTCAATGAATTCCAACCAATCTAGATTCTTTTGCAGGTGCAGAATTTACATTGCCCCCTTTCTGGACATTCTGACTGGCTGCTCACAGTATCCCACTGGATGAAAAATTTCCCAGGCAATCTGGTAGAAAGGTTAAGGAAAGGTTACACAAAAAAGAGAAACATAAAAAAGCCACAAAACTTTCACATACCCGTCTTCTGTTAATATGAGTCACTTATGTTTTACAGGCAATTTATTTCTACAGTCAATGAAAGATCACAAAAAGGAAAAAGAGACCTTCTCTTGTATTTTAGGTCTTCTCTTAAAACTCAAAAGCCCCATTCATCGAGGTGACCTTAATATTGACTGCATTGTCTTTGCCATAGATTTAGTCTTATCTGTTCAGCCATGTCTTCACTTTCTCAACTACTTACTTGGGAGTAAGTCCAGTGCAACTCGGGGTGTGTGTGTTAGTACTGAAAAAAGATGTAGCTGTTCCTTCTGAGAATTAGGTCACAGGGTTTTTAAGAGTGGGAGGATGGAATTCCAGGAAGGCGGGCTTATTTGGGGAGTGGAAAAATAAAATGGCCTTTTGGCCACCCCACTATTTACAGACCCTTTAAAATAATAATAATAATAAAATAAACACTACATGTCCCTTAATCCCCCAGGCTTCAGGATTCCAGGAACCATAGTCCCCAAATGCAATTTTTCTAAGCCTTTTTTTAAAAAAAGTGATGAGATTTGGTAGTTCTGTTGAAGAATGGAAGCTGAGTAAGCCTTTATCTTTTAGCTCTCTGCCTACTGTGTAGCTCAGTCTTGCATCTGCTGGCTTCTGTGCCTGATATGTGATACTTTGGTATCTTTACTTCCCAGATTGTGACCAATTTGGCAAAGCTTTGCTTTGCAGCGACGACTGGCTGTTTGAATCAGGAATGGGAAGATTTTGGGACTGCAGAGGGCAGTGTAAGACCACTGCTGGTACCAACATAACTGGCCATAATATGTGTCATCACCTGTAGTGAGTTCCTAGGGTGTCTCTAAAATTATGAAGGGGACAGAGCTTTTTATTTCCAGAGAGTGTCTACCTCACCTTCCTAAAAAAGAATAAGAAAAATCCATTGGAGTTTCCCTAACATGATTACCCTCTTCCCATTTTCAAAATGTGGGTAATGAACAGTAATTTGAAATGTTCACCCTTAAATGGCACTACCAGAATATTTCTGAGAGATGTAGGCCTAAAACTCATCTGGTTTGGTTAATTTGCAGCAGGGCGAAGCATTTTCTCGTGGCAGCCACTCTATCGCAGGAAGCTACAAAAGGTGTAAATCCACATGGGGATTATTCCTGGGATGCTCTGAAGACATCTGGAAAGGGAATAGCATGATTGGTTGGCTGGGAAGCCCCTGGGGTGGTACTGGTATTAAACGACACATTACTCATGCTGGGTTGCGAGATTCTGGAAGTTCTTCACCACAGAAACCATGCCCTGAGGCCCACCGCTTGGGTGCCAGCTGCTGATGCCTGTGGACTGCCTGGCCACTGTGAGGAAAGTGGAAAGGGAGAGGCATGAAGAAAAGTTCACCACTTGGAATGGGTAGCGTGAGGAGACCTAAGTTATTCCTCTTTCTTTTTGTAATCAGAGACAGCTCTTAAGGTTGCAACATCTGTGTTTCAGGCCTTTTCCAGATTTTCCATTTGTAAAATGATATACGCACAGTTATTGGCTGGGGTCCAAAGAGCTACTTTAGGTGCACCCAGCCGTCTGAGCATGTCCAGTGTTTTATTTTGTTTTTTTTTTTAAAAAAATTAACACTGCCTTTTGAAGGCAGATTCTTGATGCAGGATCACAAATCCTTTCTCAAGCTTCCTCTGTTTGCCATCTGCACATCTTGCAGCATGTGGGGAGCAAGGTCCCCTTGGGCCTTGGAAACTAGCTGTGTGTGGATTTGTTTTTCTTTCTTTCTTTCTGGATCAGGACCATTTCTCTCTGGTGTTCGCAATCCAGACACCTTCTCTAGAGCTTGCATTCCTGTGATGGAGAGACTCCTTTTTCATACCATGTTTGATGCAGAAGAAATGGGGTTCTTTTCCCCAGCTAAGCATCCGTTCTGCTTGTTGTTTTGAACAAAGCTATAGAATTTATATCAAGTGTGTTTGATGCCTATGAGACAGACGGTTTGAATACGGAGCATCCTGAAGCCAAGACCAGCTTAGGAAAAGTAATGGTCAGGCTGGTAAACACATCTCCTCCATTTTAGTCAACTATTTATTTAAAATGTATAATTCAGCTGGCAAGTTGATTTATTCTGGCAAGTTGATTGTTGTCTTAGAAAACTGGTCTTCAAATTCCCTTGATAGTCCGATTTCCAAACTATGTATTGCTGAAAAGTCTATAATCTTGTAGCAAAAGGAGCTTTTAAAGTTTTTGGATCTTTGGATTCTAAATGAAGTATAAAACGGTTTTTGAAAACTGAAATGTAAATTAATACCTCTCAGACACAGGGTGGGGGGCGGAATGGAACAGTGTGGTAGAACATTTCAGAAAACAAATAATTCCCTCTTGTTATATCTGGATTTGGATCTCCTGGGTAGCTGATGAAGCATCCCTGTGCCATTTGTTGATGCTTATGCTTGTGCCTGTCCTTCAGCTATGCGCTTACGTGGTGCTGCTCTGGGACATTAGGGGAAATAAATGGCTACTCACCAGGTAACTCAGTGATGGAGGGATACTGTATGTGCCAGTCAAGCCATTTTTCAGGTAGGAAAAAATTGCGTTAATAGGTCTGAAAAACTTCATGGCACTGCTTTAATATTTTAACACACAGGTGTACACACTTGTACACAAAGCAGCTGTCATCGCATGCCCCCCCCATGTTTTTCTTTTTTATCCACATGCACAGCAGCTCTAGGCTGATTGTTTATGTGCAATACAAAAAAGAGGCCAAAATCTGCATTAAAATCACATATATTGATTTGCATGCACATATGCTCTTTTAAAAATCATTTTCAGTGCACATATAATAGATCTCAGAAAGTTACTTTGAACAGTAATTGCTTTTATTAGCCTGAAGTTCCAATGTAGTTATTTTTTGTTAGTTATTTTTAAAAGGATTAACACTTCGCTTCAGGGTGTTTTTTTTTAAGTAACGAAAATACCTTTGGGGTTTGTTTTTTTTTTAAAAAATAAAAATCTCAGTTCTACAAGCTTCTGACACAAAACACTCTCTTCTGATTCACTTTGTCTCCCCTTCAACACACACAGAACGTAAGGCTGCAGTGTATGTCAGTACTTTAGCCGTGTGCTATTCCTCTTCCGGAATTGAGTGAGGCCATATGCCCATAACTGTAAAAGTAACTAAACAATTGCAGTTACACTGCAGAAGGGAGGGAGAATCCTCCCTTGTCAAGTTGCAATTGCACTGTGATTATCCCTTTGTTTTAGGGGGAAAGGGAATTGATTAATAGCATTACTGGCAAAGAGTTACTTCAGAGCTCTGATCTTGCCACAGTGAGGAAAACTGTGACCTGGGTGTCTGTATGCTTGCTCAGCCTGCTCTCCAGGCGCTAGGAATGGGCAGCGACCAGCGCTTTGTTTACTCTTCCTTTTCAGGATCCTTTGGCTTTACTTAACTTGGCACACTGTCAAAGAATGGACACCTTCAAATAGAGGATGATCTTCTGACAGTGCAAACTAACACATTCCATCAAACATGGCCAAGCAGAGCAATGCTTTCATCTCTCAAGCACAGATGCCCACCCGCCTTAGTCCTGTTTGCCTTCACTCACCAGCACTGCCTCCACAACTTCTGATGCCAGAGCATCAAATAATCTGAAGCCCCAGCAAAATGTTGTAGATCCATGGAACCACGTGCGGCTGCAGCTTAGGCTACATGTGGGCCCTTGGCTTGGTGCCTCTGAATTCCTAGAATAGCTCGTAGAGGGGACAAATTGCCAAGACAGGTCCTTAAATGAGATTTTATAAATGAGCTTAGGAAGATCCTCAGCATAATTTATTCCTGGAAGGAGACAGAGATCAAGGTTGCCCCAAAGGGGCAAAGCTTATTAGACCGTGTGGCCTTTTCCTTCCCTCCTAATGCCTCCTGCCCATAACTAACAATTCTCTTTGCAAAAGGTTAATAAAATACCATCCTAATTTCCAAATTGATATTAACATGTTCCTTGCCAGAGGAGAGCCACTGTGAGCCAGCTAGGTATGGTGCAGAGTTTCCTCACACTGGTCTTCTTGAAATTTTGAAGTAGGCAATACATTCTACTAACATGTCTATGCAGAGGTAATCCCAAAAAGCCATGCAAAAAGATGGCAGCCTAAATAAAAGAGGTATATATTTGCAAACGGCTGTTTTCAAGATGTGTCTTAAAATCTACATCAGAAGTATAATAGGAATGTAAACACACTGGACAGAATGTTCGTGTGAATTACAAATGCCATACCACCTTTTCACACACAGGAACTCTTGTAGAGTTTTGAATTTCTAGTAAAATTCTCCTTTTGTTATGCAGTAAAAGTACAGAGATTCATAGTGGAGAATAGCTACAAATTCCTCAGAGTCACCCTCTTCTCCTTAACTGACACTTAAAATCTCAGTAACTCACTCTGAGACAATTGTAGGAGAAAGAATTTTGAAAACATTTCTTTGTATACAGTTGCTTGAAATTATGGACTTTTGTATGCTGTTTTCTTTATTGAAAGCATACTTAATAACCAACTGAATAGATCAACAGCAAACAAACAACTGCCACCAACTGTTGAAAGTACAGAATACTCAGCAGAGAGGCGGAGCTCTCTTGGAATTTCAAAAGCGGGAAGGGATTATTTGTTAGTGCTGGATAGACAGACGATCACCCCAGCCAAGATGAGTCCCTCCCAGTCACTCAGACTACAAAACCCATGCAAGGCTGTAAATAAAACTCCAGCAGGACCCATGATCAGTTGTTAGCTTATAGAACTGTAGAGAGGCTGACAGCTAATCAAATCTAAAAGAAGCAAATTTAGCGCAATGTATATGGGCACAGCCACACTAGACACATAAACGCTATTAGTGTTCTGTATTTCCCAGGGAATTTTGAGAAATATTATATGGCAAGCTTGCTGACAAAGAATTCGCATCACTTTCATCAAAATATAGTTGCCAGGAATCTTTGAGGAAAGCTGCGATGATAGTCATATAGGGTGCTTTTCCCTTAGAAGGAACTATTCCCAAGAAAAAATTTGGCACTCTATCTCAACAATCTACTCAGCATCAACAGTAGAATTTCTAGTAAGGGGCGAAAGAATGGAATGGAATTCCTGTTTGCCTGCAAGGATGAAGAACTTTAAATTGTTGCGCTTTTTTTGGTGGGGAAGGACGAAGGTAGATATGCTGACACTCTCAGCAGGGTACTTGCTTCAGGAAGAATGACATTTTGTACAAAAATTGCCATTTGGACTGACAGCTTATTCTGTGCAAAACTGTGAAATTTGCAAAAATTGTGTAATTCTGCAAACTGCTGTTTCATTTAGAAATTGAGGCCCTAGATGGGTTATCGACATCTCTTACAAATCAGGAAGTCTGCCAGTGAGTGCTTTGCATCAGAAAGGGAGAGGGTAATAGAGAGGCTTTACACAAAGTGAATGACTTTGGTAGCAGGGAGTGGGAGACATCGGAACTAACGAGGGTTCAAAATATTTAAGAAATATTTTTCGTCACCAAATCCCGATTATGAAACCTCAGGGAGTGTGAGCCATCTTCAGGCACAGGGAACCAATTACATTTTAAGCATAGTTTCCCCTGTTGCTGAGGCAGAAGGGCATGCCAAAATGGTAACCTGGTTACATTCTGGCTTTCTCAACCATGTTTTTGCATGGGTGGGTGCAGCAGAGGTGGGGGGGCTCTTTCTTCTAAAATAGCATTTGCACATGTTTGCTAGTTGGCAGCCATAATTAGCCCTTATGGCCTCAATTCCGAGGTTATCTAGATGCTGTAGAAAGAAGGAAAACTAATAGCAATGACTTTATATGCTTTGGTCTGGTGGAGACTCCCTTTCTTATGACTGTAATAACCATTTTGAAAAAGTGTCTTTTAATTCAGCCTTTGGATTTCTTAATGGATTTCAGTTTCCAACAGCCTCCAGATCACTGTATTAAAGACATGGTAAAATAAGGAAGAAAAGAAAACCTAAATACGAGATTGAATTCGCACAAATTAAGAGTCATCTCCTGCCCATCAGAATCAAGAGGACCTAACAAGATTAATCTTGCATTATTTCCTGAAGGTCAACAAATAAGTGATCTGTTTTTCAGTGTGTGTTTAAAGCAGCCTAGTGTGTCTTTTTAAAAAGCAGAATTTAGTTTCATCAGGATTTGCTGAAGGCAACTGAATGCTTAACAGTGCTATAGAGGTGAGTTTAGAATTTGAAAAATGTAGGTTCACTCCCCCTCACACATAAAAGTTTTAACCTAGATATTATGATTTCACTACATTGTTCATATTTCTTCCATTGCCAAAAAAGAAACGAAACGAAAAAGCTCAGTTGTGCCATATGAAAGATAAGGCATTTCAAAGTGCCATGGGTAACTTGTGAATCCAAAAGGGAAGCCACACTCCAATTTTGGGGTACCTCCCCTGACTTTAAGCCACCAATGCAACGGGCTAACAAATGAATCTTCTGAGTATGTGGTGGAGATGTGAAATCTCTCTGACTTGATTTTTTTAAATGTGTTTCTGAATTCCACCCACTTTTTCTTTCTGCCCTTGTTTTGTACTGGGTTGCAAGGTATAGAATTTTAAAAAGGTCGTACAAGAATTCCCACATTGTTCAGAATGGACTTTTCCTACCTACCCACTTTAAACTCCTCTTTCTTAATGTACACATGTTGTATACATTCCACCCCCCCGTGAAAACATGTTTGTATACAATTTTAGTTGTGCACATTTATTTATCCATAATTCAAAAAGGAAAAACAAACAAACAATTTTGCTTCCTGAGATTTACTTAAACTGATGGGAAAAGAGAAAATCAGAAAAATGTGCATACTTTCATTAATAGTCTCGCTGAGCACAATTTAGATAAATTCATTCTTTCTTAAAAAAATGCTGTCGTTTTTGTACAAATTTCTTTTTCATCCCTGCCATGTGGAACGTTGACTGAGCTGCATCCGGCTGTAGTAGCTGGAAGAGAACTATTTCAGAGAGGAGAGGGGAGACACTCTTGACCCATCTTTCCAAGTAAAGGAAGCAGATATACAGGAGAATTTTGGTTTAGCCTTGTTAGCACATCTTATAATGCCTGAAGCTACATTCAACACTGGCCTTTTGTGAATGCCTTTAATCCCTCATGTTGTCCCTTGCACAGTATAAGTAAGAATTAAAGGCTAGGACAAGGATCTAAATCAGGAACATGTGGATGCAAGACAAGACCACCGCTGCTCCAAATGCCGTTCTCCCTTTCCTGCTGCCGAAGAGACCAGCCCTCGGAACGGCGTTATCTCCATTGCCGTGAGCAAATCTCCTCTACCAGCCCCGTCTGGTTCTGTGCATTTCCTGCAGGGTCTTTGGAGCCCAGTTCTGATTTTTAGCCATCCAAAAAGGAGGCCCCATTTGTGTGAATGCCATCAGAAGGTGCATACACTTTGTTTTGGAATCTGGGACATAAGCTAGGAAAGCAGAGCATTTTCCAATGTTAAACTGTGAATTGCATGCAGGGTAGGGGGGAAGGATATGTTGATCTCCTGGATGTATACATTCTAACTTGGAATGGATAAGGAGGCTGGAATAGCTGTCAGTGAACCAAAGTTCACCCATCACATCCTTTGAAGTGCTTTTAGAGAAACATAGCTCAGGCAAACTCTTCCCTGCAGCTGCAACAAGGATGGGAAAGCTCTCCCAGCAGCTGTCTGAGTTTGTTTTTACATTTCATCCTCCCGTGTGCTCTGAAAACACTTTGAAGAGGCACAGCATGGCCGAGCGTGGCCTACACGCCTTCAGAATGATATAGGGAGCTTTCTTGTGGATTAGGGGCCATCTGTTGATGAACTCAGACAACCAGGTTGCCTGGCCCTAAGCGCCAGGAAAGACTGTTCATAGCTGAAGGTGGTGGTGTCCTTTTAAAGTTGGCTGGGCTACAGAAAGGCACCTCTGGTTTAGATTCTCCTCGGATTTCCTCTCTCCAGTGGCCAAAATTTACTGTGCCTCCCCAATGCTCTCTTTTACACCTGCTCTCTTCTGTGCTGCAGGATGGGAAGATGATTTGCCAGTCAAAAGGGTCTTCTCAAGTTCCTTTCTTGAACACCATGCATTGCAAAAACCATTCCAGTTAATACAAGTCTTCAGATTAGCCAGAAGTAGGAGTTCTAGGTAGAGGACGGAGGGCTGCCTCACAACAGCTTTATTGCTTAGTGGCCAAATGTGATGTCACCAAGGAGGTCTAGGGTTAAGATCTTCCACACCTTTTTTTAAAAAAAATAATAATAGCAAATTGTTTTGTGTAATATCAGACAGCAAGCAGATATGATGACACTGCTGAGTGAGAAGTAGTTTAGCTGCAGGCAGCTTGTGGTCCAGGGGTGGGGTTTTGAACTATAGGAAATCTCACCCTGAAATTCTGGGATGAGGTGCCTTCCCCTCCAATATCATAAGTGCCCCATGGATTTAATTTCTTGAACAAGTCATTTTCTCACTTAATGTTGCTGTCGAAACTGTTTTTCTCACAGATGGGAAAATATGTACCGTGTTTTTCTGTGTATAAAATGACACCTTTTACTTAAATAATTAGATAAAAAATTGAGGGTCATTCTGTACACGGAAGGCAGCCGCTTTCTCTGCCTTTTGCAAAGCCACAGGGTACGATTGTGCCGCTCTTTCACGTCTGTGTTACTCACTTCCTAAGAATGCCAAAGGGTGGCATGATCGCATCCTTTTGATCCTGAAGCAGCCATGAAATGGCTTCAGGATCAAAGGGGTATGAACCTGCAAATTTTCAAATTTTCTAATTTGGGGGTTAGAAAAGGGGGGGTCGTCTTAGACATTGGGTCGTCTTATAAACGGAAAAATACAGTAGTTAGTAGACAAGTACTTGTAAACGTCTGCCAGGAAATAGCAGGTCTTCGGGGGGCAATCTTCAATCAGGAAGAGAGCATGGAGAAAAAGTTAGCCATCTTCCTTCACAGCTCCATTCCCAATACAATGGAGGCTGTAATATTCATTTAGCATATAATATTGTAATCCTTGGTCAGTGGTTCCCAACCTCGGGCCCCCAGATGTTTTTGGACTAAAACTCTGAGAAGCCTTCACCACTAGCTGTGCTGGCCAGGATTTATGGGAATTGTAGTCTGAGAATGTCTGGGGACCCCAGGTTGGGAAACACTGTCCTAAGATTTGTTTGCCATGTGTACTTTGGCCCTAATATTTCACAGTATTCCTGCCTTGAATAACAGTTGGGCTTATCAGATCCATGACCAATGCAGATGGGCTTGTTCTCTAAACTGTTTATTGCCATCCTCTCCCTAAATTCATTTATACATTGTTTCCATTGTGATTGGTCTAGTGTTGAGGGTCAAGCTGAACATGGCTTATGCAATACATCTTCAGAATCTTTACTGCTTCTTCTTTCCCCATTTCTCCTCCTCACCTATACATGCACATCAACCTCTTCCTACTTGGTAGCCCATATGGCTGCTTTGTAGATTGGAGAAATGGGATTAAGAGTGGTATCGGCTGCTCAGAAAAGGCAGCAGAAAAAGAGGAAGACCAAATATGAGACTGATTGGCTCCCTCAAGCAAGCCACAGCCTTGCATTTGCAAGAGCTGAGCAGGGCTGTTAAGGACAGGGCCTTTTGGAGGTCACTCATTCATAGGACTACCATGAATCAGAGGTGACTTGATGGCAACAGTGGTCTAGGCAGCCCATGGTCCAAGCAGGAGGGCACCTTATCCCAAAATGTTAGGAATGGCTGATCCTTTACCCCATTTGTCCCAAACCTCTACCACCACCTTCCCCTACTGTAAAGGCTGAAAGACTTGCTTTGGGACACAGAACATCTGCTTCCAGATACCCGGTTAGCATCTTTTCCTGTCAGGGACTAACAGTCTGAGAGATCTAGGAAACTGCAAATGATAATAAACCATAAAAATATGAGAAAACATGTATACCAGATATTAGGACACTACTTTTTGAGAGTTATTTGCCACTCATTCTTCATTTTTAAAGTATTTTTTTGCATTATTCATTGTCTTAGTGTTGTTTTTTAATCACAAGGAGTTTCACAATGTATTGTTTAACATCTCAGTTATCAGTTATCTTTCAAATCCATAGAACAACTGAATTGATACAATGGCAATGAATTCTCCCCAATAGAATTCTCCCCAATTCTCCCACAATCTTTTAAAGTGGGAGGGGGCAACATGTACATCACTAGACTCAATAGTGCCAATGCCGATATAGATATAGATACAGATATAGGAGATGGCAAGAATAAACATTGACATCCTGGGCGTCAGTGAACTAAAATGGACAGGAATGGGCGAATTCAATTCAGATGATTATCATATCTACTATTGTGGGCAAGAATCCCGTAGAAGGAATGGAGTAGCCCTCAAAGTCAACAAAAGAGTGGGAAAAGCTATAATGGGGTATAATCTCAAAAATGATAGAATGATGTCAATACAAATCCAAGGCAGACCTTTCAACATCACAGTAATCCAAGTTTAAGCACCAACCACCAACGCTGAGGAGACTGAAATTGACCAAGTCTATGAAGACTTACATCAACTTCTAGAACTGACACCAAACAAAGATGTTCTTCTCATTCTAGGGGATTGGAATGCTAAAGTAGGGAGTCAAGAGATAAAAGGAACAACAGATAAGTTTGGCCTTGGAGTTCAAAACAAAGCAGAGCAAAGGCTAATAGAGTTTTGTCAACAGAACAAGCTGGTCATCACAAACACTCTTTTCCAACACAAGAGGGAACTCTACACATGGAAAACACCAAATGGGCAATACCAAAATCAGATTGATTATATTCTCTGAAGTACAAGCTGGATTCTGAAGGGGCAGAGGAACTAGAGACCAAATTGCTAACATGTGCTGGATTATAAGAAAGCCAGAGAGTTCCAGAAAAACATCTGCTTCATTGACTATGGAAAAGCCTTTGACTGTGTGGACCACAACAAACTATGGCAAGACCTTAAAGAAATGGGAGTGCCTCACCGCCCTATCTATCTCCTGAGAAACCTATATGTGGGATAGGAAGCAACAGTTAGAACTGGAGATGGAACAACTGATTGGTTCAAAATTGGGAAAGCAGTACGACAAGGCTGTATATTGTCTCCCTGCTTATTTAACTTATATGAAGAATACGTCATGTGAAAAGCTGGACTGGAAGAATCTCAAGCCAGAATTAAGATTGCTGGAAGAAATATCAACAACCTCAGATATGCAAATGATACCACTCCGATGGCAGAAAGTGAGGAGGAATTAAGGAACCTTGTAATGAGGGTGAAAGACGAGAGTGCAAAAAACGGTCTGAAGCTCAACATCAAAAAAACTGAGATCATGGCCACTGGTCCCATCACCTCCTGGGAAATAGAAGGGGAAGATATGGATGCAGTGACAGATTTGCCTCTTCAACTTTCCTGCCCTACTGCCCCTCCAGGCGCTGCCTCTGAGCGGGCACCTGCTAGAGGAGACAGACTGGGAAGCACCAAAACCCTGTTGAGCCAAAAAAACAAAATGATATGAACTGTCGGTTTGACTGTTCGTGTCCATCTGTAATGATGAATCCTGGTGAACATCAGTTGTGAAGGTGGAGTTAACAGACCTTCCCCAAATACAACCTCCACTTCTTAATTTTCGCAAGACACTACTGTGTCTCAGGAACAAAATCTGCAAAAAGTTTGCACAATGAAGATGAAAAAAGCAGTGTAGAAAAACAAGCCACTGATCATGAAGCACTACAGACAATTTTTCCATCTTCTTCTTACAATCACACCCTGTGAGACACATGATAGTATTGTAATCTTTACATATTTGCCCCGCCCATGAAGCACAGGACCCTTTATAATTTGTCTCAGCTTAACAGGTGGTAAGGCCCCCCAAATGACTTCAGGAACTTAACAGATCCTTGTAAAAACAGAAATCTCTGCTTGTTTTAATATAACGGGGAGAGGGGGCAGAGAAAAGGAAGCATGAAATGATGCTGGTTTTTGTGTGTGTGTGTGTGTGTGTGTGTGTGTGTGTGTGTGTGTGTGTGTGTGTGTGTGTGTGTGTGTGTGTGTGTGTGTGTGGTGTGTGTGCGCGCGCGTGCACGCTGATAGGCAAAGTGGTGAGTGGTCATCATGTGGACAGTAAATTGATATGTAATCATGGTGGTCATGTACAGAAGAGAAAACAGAAGCTAATTACATGATTAGCTGGGTAATTCAGCCTTATCATTCATATGAATGGAGTAAAAATTGTACAGAGACTTGCAACAGATTAAGGTGCTTAGAGAGCAATGCTTTGCTGGGTGGAGGGAAAGGAAGAGACCAAGATGGGTGGCTGCTTCTTATTTTTTTTTTTTAACTATACCATTCAGGTAATTAAGAAAGCCAGGTTCCCACCAGGATTGGCAGAGTTCCAAGGTGGGCATAGTTTCCATCTGGTGTCTCTTGAAAATTCTCAGTCATTCAAGTGAGGTTATCTGGATGTTGAGTCAGGAAGTTCTTGTTAGGTTGAAATGTCTCGCTACTCATCCAAGTAGCTTCTGTCTCCTACCAACGCTTTTCAGACTGAAGAAGCTACTTGGATGAGCAGCAAAATGTTTCAGTCCAAGACGTCCAGTTGCCATGACTCATTTTCCAGATTTCCACCTTGTACTGTGCCAGTCAGGAGGGGGGACAGATTGGCTTTGGTTTCTGTAGATCCACAGCTCCTCTTGGTCCTGGCACACCTCTTTCCCCCATGGCGACATGAAAAGGAAGAATGCTCTTTCTGTGCTTTTAATAGTTGTCCTATTTAATAGTTGTCCTATTAAAAGAGGGTGTGTCAGCAGGGTCACTGGACATGAGTACCTGCTGAAATCCCCTTTCCCACAGAACAATCAAGATGCAGGCACTCTATAGGAAACAGTGCTTCCAGATTTTCCAAAACTGCCTGCATTGTTTCCATACTACAGACAGGAGACTTAAAAGTTTCAGTTTATCTCCTTCTCTATACTCAGGGAGGAAGGTATAGAAGTTCTATGGTCCTGAGATGCCCTCCCCTATCCCCAGAACTAATGTATGACACTCCTAGAAAGTCTAAAGGAAATAAGTTCTTGACAGAATTGTATATACAAAGCAAAGCAAAGCAAAGCATGCTGCTTATATAGTACCCCGTAGTGCTTACAGCATTCTCTTCGTATTTACAGTTTAATTATGTCAGCTACACATTGCCCTCTCCACTCAGTGAACTGGGTTCTCAATTTAATAAAGGATGGAAGGCTGATTGGACCTCCAACCAGCTACCCAAAATTGAACCCAGGTCGTGAGCAAAGTTTGGCTGGAGCACTGCAGTTTAGCCATTATGCCATGAAGCTTTATCAATCAATCAATCAATCAATCAATCAATCAATCAATCAATCAATCAATCTATCTATCTATCTATCTATCTATCTATCTATCTATCTATCTATCTATCTATCTATCTATCTATTGATATAGATATAGATATAGATATAGATATATAGATATAGATATAGATATAGATATATAGATAAAATTTAAATTTGCTGGCACCATTTCTCAATAATCCTCTTTAAAGCCTTTAGTCATGGGTGAGCCAAAGAGAATTATTTCCTAGCTTTTTCTCTTTGATCCCCAATCTGCCCCCTTTCTCCCTATCTCTTAAACAACTTGGGACTGGCTTTTCATTAGGTTACTGAGCGGGACTGCTCCTCACCTAAAAGTCATAGGCCAAATATGTGACATAAAGCTGAATGTGCTAACTAGCCATGGCTCAATAGCTATCATTCCTTTTAAGTTCTCTTGGCTTTTGGATGAAGAATTGTGTGCTGGAAGTGCAACAGCCACAGAGGCTATAGGAGAAGGGTGTGTGATTTCCGAAACATTAACTCCCTGAATGCCAAAGGAAAATAAAGGGATGCAATGTAAAAGGGAGCTGATAGCTGAAATTGAATTCATGCTGCTCAGATTAAGACAGAAGTGAAAAGTAAATCACTGCAACATTCTTCATCCAGCTGATGAACTGCCCTGAAAAATAGAGCAGCTGTATCTGTTCAAATGCCAAATTTGTCTAAATTTCTACAGCTGATCAATAAAGACTCCCACTCTTCAATAATCTTTTCTTTAAGGGAAAAAGACAGACCTCCTAGGAGCAGAGAAGTATCTCTTTTTCTCTGTTGATTCTCGATTTATGGCGTAAAGAAGCTAGCAGTAGAAAATTCCTTGGCAAATTGCTGCCAGAAAGACAGATCTTTGTAGCCAAGTGGTTTTGAAATGAATACCTTTTATACAGAGAGAGGCAGCTGGAGCCTTCATGAAATAACAAGGATCTATGGCTCAGCAGAGGCTGCGCACTCCAGCGGCATAGTGGATGTGGCCTTCAGAGACTGTGACACAGGCACATCGTGTGGAGGAAAAGAAACTGTTCTCATATGCTTTGAAAACGCTGATCATGGATCGCTGGAGAAGAAGGACCAGGATCACACACAATGTCAAGGGTCTATTGTCCTGGAGCTCTGAATGGTATTAACATGTATACAGGCATAGATGTGTTGGCACACATATCAGCAACCCTGTGTGCATACAGATGCATACACTCCATATGCCCAGTATAATACCCTGCATTTTTTTCTTTTGCATTAATTACCCATGGTTTCAGGGTGTCTTGAAATGGTAGATGAAGAGATGACGGTGGAACAACATGATGCTTCCTTATACTGAATTAGAACCACAGATTCTTCTTGCCTAGTGCTGGCTATTCAAGCTCCCTGCCAAGGATCTTTCACAGTCACATTAACTTTGTTTTTTTAAACTGCAAATGCCAGGGGCCAAACCTAGGTGCCTCTGCATGCAAAATGTATGGTCATTGATCCTTACCACTACTTTTGCTCAGCATGATAGAAATTCTTTATTTATATAACAGAAGCCAAAAACCTTCTATTATGGCTGTGACAAGATCGTCACAATAAAGCAACCAAAGATACTGCGGATCAAAGAATAGAGCTTGAGAAGTGTTTTTGTTAAAAACGTATCGTTCCAAGGCTCCTCAAGGTAGTTTATTTTGTTGTTAAAGTTACAATTCTAAAAGTAAACACTTCCCCTCCCATTTCTCAAAAGCAATTAAAATAGTTTTAATTACTTAGAATAAGTTGAATCTGGAAGTTGTACAAGCTAGCACGCTAACCATGTGATATTCCTCCTCCAGCAGTCAGTGAACTTAAATCCTTCTATCTGTAACAGTAAATAAAAAGCTACGAGTCACATTGTAAAAGCAGTATAGCTGTGCTTCAATTTATAACTTTAACACAGTTTAATTACATCAGCAAATTGGAGGAAGGAAATTAATTACAAATAACTTGTTTCTTCTTAGCCCTATCAAGAAATGGAGCAGAAATCGGGAAATCAGGAAATCTGAGAGAAAGATAATTGCAGGAGGCAGGGAAAGAAGTAAAGGGAGGCAGGGTGCTCAGAGAATGAGAATGCAATTCTTTAAAAACAGAGGTGGTGGTGACCAGAGGAGGCAGGGCAAAGAAGCCAGGTTTCTACCACCGAGTGGGTGCCTGCTGGAGGAGATGGGGCTCTGAAGCACCAATCACCAGTTTGGCTGATAAACAGACTGGCATGAACTGCCAAACCAGAGGGCCGTGCCAATCTCTTTTTAAAGAACCACCAGTTTTGAATATGGGATATTGTGCTTCCATATCCATAATACCAGGAAATGGCCAGATATTGCTGCATAATATTGTGCCTGCAGTGCAAGCAGGAAAAAAGATGCCAAGCTTTAAATAACAAAGAGCATAGCAATGACAGAAGTCAAGATGATTTATAGGATACCCTCTTGTGCTCACTATCATTCCCAAAGTGACACCAAGTAAGGGAAAATCTGAAAAGCTAACTCTTTTTTTCATCAGTTAACCACTTCTCATCCAAATGCAAAACAATTGTCAGGGCTGGTTTTTGACAAGTGTAAATGGTAGTGAGCACAAGAGAGTATCCTTTAGATGAGTGGTTCTCAAATTGGGGTCCCCAGATGTTCTTGGACTGCAGTTCCCAGAAGCCTTCATCACTTGCTGTGCTGGCGAGGATTTCTGGGAGTTGTAGTCCAAGAACATCTGCGGACCCAACTTTGAGTGGGTTGCCATTGGAGTTAAAAAGGTCTCCTCCTGAAAGACATCTAATTGAGTCTTGAATGACAGATTGATCCAGACCTGGAGCTGATTTCCCCTTCAAATCCTGGTGTCAGAGGTCTGGTTTCAGAAATGTTTACTGAAAGCACCCAGGGTTGGACAAACACAACTGCTCTGTACTTTTGCAGAGTAGAAATACTTTGAATATGTCTTGCAAAAGCTTATACTGATTCCTTGGAGATGGCTGCAACAATGTACCTACATTGAAATTCCATTGCTGGCAAGACTATTCTATGCATGCTCAGCTGTTGTTTTGGCCTTTTGAAAGGCCTTTTTGGAGGATAAATATTTCAGCCTCTGTAGCCTGGATTACTTCCAAATGTAATGCAGAAATACTTTGAATTCGCTTTACAACGTTTTATGCTAATTCCCAGGAGACACATGATTAAATGGCCCATTGTGGATAACTGTTACTCCATTACCTTATTCAAAGCAAGCCTGTTCTCTTTTTTTAAAATTTTCAGCGAAAACCTGTTTTTGACTATTTCTATGACCTTTCATTGCCTTCCAAACATATTCCTTCCCGAGCCAAAAAGCTGCAACAATGTATCTACTTTGAAATTGTCTTGGAGATAAGTTAGTTTATAAGAAAGTCACTGTTTTGTACTTTGAAAGGCCTTTGTCAAAGTCCAAGATATCCCTGGCAACATCTCACCCTGGACAAGGGCACCAGGATCCAGTCCACCATTCAGGGTATTGAGTCCAAAGACATTCACTGCACAGCTGGTAATGACCAAGCAGAGGTGGGAGCACCAGGCTAGGAGCCAGGTCACAGGACCAGGAATATGTAGCTGGAACAAGGCACTGAGATGCAGAAGCAAGCAGGGAGCAACTCAGGGGCTGGGGCAGGGGCAGGAAGGCACGGCACAGTATGGGCAAAGACCTTTGTTGCTGAGGAAAATTCTGGGAGGGAGAACCACTCCTTAAATAGGTCTTCCATCCAGGTTTTCTAGGTGAGCCTCATGAACACCAGGCCATTGCTGGGTCAGGCTGGCCCTGATCCTGCAGCTGTGAGGGTGGTGTGGGTCAGAGCCTGACAGCCTTTTTTGAAGATAAATATTTCAGCCACTGCAGCCTGGATTCCTTTCAAATAAAAAAAAGGAAGTGGGCTAATCATTTTCTTTCAAGAAAAACAAGACTGGACTTTTAAAGATCTATTTTAAATCTGGGGATGTTTAAGGTTGCTTGTTTCTGCATAGGGCTTAAAATCTTTTTTCCCTTTTTTTTAAAAAAAATCATATCTAGGAAACCCTTTTCCCAACCTTGCCCAAATATGGCACAGATCTTAAGTCCAGTTTCAAAGTTATAATGCTTTGTTTGGACTTCTCCCATTTTTGGAATTGCTTTGTTGATTTGTTCTTCCAGCACAATAACACCACTGTACTCTCATGCAATGATAATGAAATCACAGAGATTGTTTTCAAAGGAATTGATAGGGACAAAAGGCAATGATAGAGGCTGCAGGCCAAATTTCAGTTGTAGATTTGAATACCTAGCCTATCTCCATGTATGATATTTATAGCTCTGAATGTACAGACTCCCATTTACACCTCTAGTGACTTCATAGAGATTCGGTTACATTTTAAAACTCCAGCTGACATGAAGAGGCATATACTGCCAGCGTTTTGTTGAGCTTAATTCAAAAGGAGAAAGAACACATGATCTGAGTTACTGTCTTTACAAGAGCACCCATTCTGTGATTGATTGCCATGCCAACTAAAGTCTTCTATGAACTGACTCTCCAGGCTTCGGTCTAAATAAGAAACATAAGAGTCAGGAGAGTGTGCTCTTCTTTTTCTCAAGTCATTGCTTTTGCTTTTCTAGTGTCAGCACATTTTCTCTGGCCATATTTCTTTCTGTTTTCAATTTTGGTTTGTCTCAATAAAGATGAAGCAGTAACCTGATTTTTTAGTACCGTAAACTGTACAAAACTAAGTCTTTTAATACGTATTCAGTAGGCTGATAATCCTGGACTGCTATCTCAAGTGGACTGAAAAGAGAAAGGAAAAGAAGAAGCAGATTTTTATTTCGTTGCAAAACAGAGAACTGGTTGTATGTGTAAAATATGGAAAAAATAAAGTTTAGGCTGAGATTCATCCATGATTATTTTTCCTAAATGCTCAGAACAGAGGGGACTCTTCCTGTTTTGTTTAGGGTTGACCTGGGAGAACTTCTTGCCAGGTTTCTGTTTTGAATATTAGGTCCAACTTTTGGCTGGGTCCGTGCACATGTGTGTTTGGGAATTGTCTAAAAGATTATGTTTACTTGGATGGCAGCTGCAACAACTGGAAAGTCAGCTGTATTGTAAAACTACAAAGCCGTGCTTTCTGCCAGTGGTCTCTTCTGTAGCCTTACTATTTGAATTCTGATCAATTTCTCAGTGTCTGAATCGGGTCTGATATTCACTCAGTCTTAATTTGGTTTCAGTATGTTTTGTGTATATAAGACCCCTACCCTCACTTCGACGAAGGGTGTTTAGCCATGAAGTATCCATGATCCCCATCTGCCCCATCTTCCACCCACCTGCAGGTTTTCTGAATGTGCTTTTAATTAGAGGATATTTTCCTCCTAAAAAAAGATGTGCCCCCACAAATAACTTTAAAATGGAGAATTGTTCTCCCGCATTGTGGGGCTGAGCCTTTGGGGGGACTTGGAGGGGCAAATCAAGGGGCCTTGGGAACCATAGGAGTTAAAGCTTATGAGCTGCACAACTCCACCATAATGGTCGATGGTCCTCGACCACTTATACTCCAACCAGGTGTCTCAAAAGGCTACTGCCTTGTGGCTGTTTTGTATTGTGGATTCAAAGGTAGTGGATTGCTACTGGTCACCAGTTTTGCCCAAATGGGAATGTTTTGGTGGCACAGATGCGAACAGTGTGGTAGCAGGTGACTCCATTTGGACACTCATTGCACTTAGACAGCTCACTACAAGAAGCAGCTGCTTCTAGGATTCTAGTTGTCTCCTTACATCTGTTTTATCTCAGGTCTTTTAACTGGAGATCAGGATGTATGTTACTTGGCCTTCAGTATCCCAGCAGTGAAATGCTCTACATCACTCTGTCCTGGGAATGCAAAACATTGCTTGAATGAGTAGACATCGTCTAGAGGGGCAGGGTATAAATTTAATAAATACATAAATAATAAATAAATAAATAAATAAGCCATTAAGCCATCTCATGACTGAGAATTTGGAAACGTTTCCCAGTCCAAATAGACAATATTGCTCTAGATCAGTGGTCCCCAATCTTGTGACCCAGGTGTTCTTGGACTGCAACTTCCAGAAACCCTGGCTAGTGATGAAGGCTCCTGGGAATGACAGTCCAAGAACAGCTGAGTTACCAAATGCTGAGAATCATTGCTCTAGATCAGGGTCTCCAAACTACAGCCCGTGGGCCATACCTGGCCCCCCTTGCCTTTTTATCCAGCCCAGCAAACATTGCAGGCTCAGGTCCATTCCCTTCAGCCTGTGCGCATGTGTGTGGTGTGTGCATGGGCATTGGCATGCGTACACAGATGTGCATATGTGCATGCATGCACATGTTCCTTCAGCCCTCAGAAGTGTGGAAATATATGATGTGGCCCTCATGCTGAAAAGTTTGGAGACCTCTACTCTAGATGGACTGGGAGTCTGACTCATCATGAGGTATATTTGTATGTTCTCACAGTCCAACCTTTCCCAACTGGGTACCTACCTTCCAGATAGATGTTTTGGACCTGAAGTCCAACCAGCACCAGTCAGCATGACCAATGGTCAGAAATACTGGAAAATGTAGTTCAAAACATCTGGAGGGCACTAGAGAAGAAAGGCTATGGAAATAATTAGAATCAAAGGATTATTAAAGTGGAGGGATAACAGACCAGTGCGAAATCCTTGATAATTTTATTTTTCAATATAATTCCTAGTGAACTAATGGAAAATTCAGACACAAACTCCCTTCTGGCACTTCTGTAACATCCTGGTTAAAATCTAGAAGATGACCTGGATGAAAACATCATAATTTATATTTTTTTCTGAACAGAAATACCTCTGGAAGATTTTCTCTTTGTGGCAGCTATTGCAGACATGGAATATAGTATATAAATGGGCTTTTAAAAAAATCTAGGGGCAAAACCACTGAGAAGAAGATTTCATTAAGCAAACAGCAAGAAGAAGCTTTGTCATTCCAAGTTGGAAAGGATGCCGAGCTGACTCAGTAAAATAGACATCAAAAGTATACATATGGGTTATATTTAATATTTTTTTCAACATTGTTATAAAGAGAACTGTTACTAATTCTAAGCAGCACAGAGTATTTCTGTTCATTCTCTGTTTCTCTCCCTTGCTCCTCACATTCCTTTTAAGTGAACTAGGCAGGTTATGTCTGCATACTAACTCCAAGCTGTTGATCCCCAGTGATTGATTACTACAATGAACGACCAAATTAAAGCAAATGGGACCTTAAGGCATTTAGAAATTTAACATTGTGATCATTTTAGGGACTGTTTCTTCCTAAAAGCATCATATAGTATTCATCTTCTAGTGTTTTTACCCTCAAATGTGGAGGGACTGATTGCTGATATTTATTATTACATATGCAAAAAAATCCACAAGTTGGTTTGGCATACTCTTTTATTTCCTCTGATGGGCCTATGTCACCCATGATTTATAAAAGTTTTTATCCTACTCTTTTGGTTGTTTGTGTATACTAATTTTAGGCCAATATTCTTATATATATCATGGGGACTTATATATATATATTATATAATTCCCTGTGATATATACAGTGGTGCCTCGCATAGCGAAGCATTGCTGAACAGATCAAAAAAAAACCATTGGAACGCATTAAACATCATTTAATGCATTCCAAATGGGCCAAAAACTCACCGTTCAGCGGTGCTTCCTATGGCCGGCAGCCATTTTCACGCCTTTGTTAAGTGAGGGGAGGGCACGAAAACGCTGCGTGTGGCCATTTTGGGGCTGATCGTCGGGGCTTTGTTTTGCGAAGATCGGTAAGCGAAACGCTTACCGATCTTCGCAAAGCGAGTTTCGCCCTATCTAAGCGTCATTGAGCAATCGCATTAGCAATCTTAAAAAAGGGATCGCTATGCGATTTCGTCGTTGTACGGTGCGCTCATTAAGCGAGGCACCACTGTATAAGAGTATTATATAAGAGTACAGTAGTGCCTCGCTTAGCGAGTGCACCGTATAGCGATGTTTCCGTATAGCGATCCCTTTTTCGGGATCGCTATACGGAAACATACCCGATCTTCGCAATGGGGAAAACCCGCATTGCGAAGATCGGGTATTGCGGTGGCCATTTTGGAGCCGCCGAACAGCTGTTCGGCGGCTCCAAAATGGCCGCCGGAAGCCCGGAAATGGCTGCCGGCAGCCGTTTTCACACCCTACCCTCGCTTAGCGAGGGCGCAAAAATGGCTGCCGGCAAGGGGAATCCTCGCTGAACCGGTAAGTAAGCAAGGTATTGGAACGCATTAAACTAAGTTTAATGCGTTTCAATACGTTTTCCCTACCCGTTTAGCGACGATTCCGCATAGCGAGGGTTAATCCGGAACGGATTAACCTCGCTATGCGGGGCACCACTGTATTATATAAGTCCCTGTGATAGGCAGAAGAACAGCAGACCTGTGGAATTTTATCCCCCAGACAACACAGGCTGAATTGAACAGTGTGGCGTAGGGGACAGATCACTGACTAGGATTCAGGAGGTCTGGGTTCAAATCCCCACTCAACCATGACTACGTACTGGGGCAGGGGGTGGGTGGCACTAGCAAAAACCAGTCCTTCAGTATCTTACATACCCTGAAGACTCTATTAAAGGTTTCTGTAAGTTGAGTGTAACTTCACAGCGCACAACAACACTATAGGCCTGTTGAGGCATTTCTTTCATGCTGTGAACAGTGACATAGAAAAGGAGAGCAGGGCTGTGCCTTTTGGCGGTGTTCCCACTGTCCACATGTTGCAGGGGGTGTCTATAGAGGGGATCCACATGATGAGGACTCCTACAGTAGGTCCCTCTCTATTGATACTTACCCCTTGCTTGGAGGAGGAGGTGGCAAGATGCCACGACGGGAGAATGTGCAGTGGCTACAGCCCTGCTTTTGTCTTATAGGCAATTGTTAATTGGAAAAGGGTAATGCATATGGCAGAACTGCATGCAGGATAATTAAAGAAGAGTTGCCTCTTTCTTTTATGCCAGTCAGGGTGGTTTCCTATCACCAGAGGTGCTGCCATAGTGAGGCTCTCATTGTATCCAAAGGGTCATACAGAAGTACTGTTTATGCATTTATATTGAAACTGCACCTTTCAGCTCACTATAGTGCAACACAACAGGCTTCCCAACCTGATGCCTTCTAGATGTTTCGGATTACAGCTTCTGTCATGCCTAACCAACAGAGCTAATGGCCAGGGGTCATGGGAATTGTAGTTCAAAACTTCTGGGGGGGGAAGGTTTAGGAAGGCTGTTTGTGTCACCTATTCAGAAAACAGCAACAACATTACAACACCAACAGACAGTGGAGAAATGAGGTGAAATACTGTTACTCACAAGGTTTGTTCTGGGGAGAAATATTTCCACTGAGTCCTGCATTTCCAAATTCGTATCATGATAGTTTAAATCCAAACATGATAAAGAAATCCATTTATTTTTCCACTCATAGTTACTTATTCAGCAATTCTTAATTTTACTTATATCCTGCCTTTCCTTCATCAACTTTAAGGGAGGTAACCCAGCTCTCCTACCCACTTTATCTTTACTGCCATCTTATGTCGTAAACCAGGTTTAAGTGTCACCCATCTATTTTCATGGCTTAATCTAGATATCCCAAGCTCTAGACCATCACTCTAACCATTACAGTACACTAGCTCCCTTGATACATTATGTGTCCCCCCCCCCCCCAAAAAAAAATTCATGGACTCATTCCGAGCCCATATAACAGGTTTCGCTGGCAATCTCTCTCCTCCGGTATATGAAATTGACAGAAACTGTGAAGGTATTTTACATAATTCCAGTAAAGGTATCCCCACTAGCACTAGTGTAGATTTTGCATTCAATTTGTTTTCATGGACCAAAATGACCAGCCTTGTTTTTATGTTTGTTAATTAGTTAATTCTTGGATTGGATTCTTAATTCTTGGAAACAAGCATATGTTAAACACAGAATCATCACACCCTGATGTTTACATGTATTATATTCTTAAATAAGTGTGTCTTTTTTGGGGTCCACTGTACTGGGTGAAGCTCACTTCAGTGATATTTCAGAAGGGCTCCCTCAGAAGTTCAGCCTGTCAAATACCTCATAGTGTCAGTACGTGCCTGACCTTTTGTGAGGTCCTCTCCCCCAGCATTTATAACAAAAATCACCAGGTAGTTCTGTATGTGGGATAACATAAAATGAACTTTGAATTGAAGTTCTAGGGGGATAAAAAAATTAAGAATATACTATAGAACATCTAAACTCACTTCTAGAAATATAATTAACAATCCCATCATAGAATGCCTTGCAGGCCTCACATAACACACAGCTTGGTTTTAGCAGATTGTGTGACACAGCAATCCACTTCATGTTTTGTTTATAATATCATCCCTCTTACAGACAACAACAAGAGCAAGAGCAACAACACTGGGGCATAACAAATCCAGTGGTCACTATCAGCAGAAGCACAAGTCAGTGAAGAAGATGATAGATACTAAATAGTAAACACTCAGGACAGTGACAAGTATCAGTCTGCTCAAGTGTAAATCAAAATTCTTACTGCTTCTTAGAAAAAGTTAAAGACACTTAACCATCTGGTAAGTCAAGTTAGTAAGTTACATGCTGTCAAATTGGAATCAACTTACGGAGTCCCTAAAGACAAAAAATATGACTACAGTGGAACTACATAACTTTAATGTCAACAGAAGAAATTAAAATAGTGAGACTTTGTAAACCTGGATTCATACATCAATCCAAATGGAGACTGCAACCAAGAAATCAGGACAAGACTGAGACTCAGAAGAGCACCGATGAAGGAATTAGAAAAGATCATCAAGTGTAAGCGTGTGTCACTGATCAAGACCAAGAATATCCACACTTTTGTATTCCTAATCACCATGTATGGATGTGTAAGCTGGGCAGTGAACTAAACTGACAAGAAGAAAACTGATTCATTCATGGTGCTGGAGGGGAGATACCCTGGACTGCCATGAAGACAATACCCTTGACTGCCAGAAAGTTGAATAAGTGGGTCCCAGATCAAATCAAGCCCAAACTATCTCTAGTGGCAAAAAGAGATAGTGGCAAAAATGAGGAAACTGAGACTGCTCTGCATCATGAAAAGGCAATATTTTCTGGAAAAGACAATGATGCTGGGAAAGTCTGAAGGGAGTATGAAAAGAGGAAGAGTAAATATGAGATGGATCACCTAAAGGATGCTACAGATTTGAGGTTACAAGAGCTAAGCAGAGATGTTGAGGACACGACATTTTGGAGATCTCTCATTCATAGGGTCTCCGTATGTTGAAAATTACTTGACAACATGTAACAACAATAACAACAACAACAATTGGGCTTTCAAGATGAGTGAGGTTTTTAAGGAGTATTTTTTCCAGTTCCACTTCCCCAGTGAGCCTCCATGGCCAAGTTGGGATTTAAACCCTGGTCTCCAGAGTCCTAGTCCATCATTCTGTCCACTTACCATACTAGGTGCCTTAGTAAGTCAAAGGGGTATGGATTTCTGCCTTTGGACAAGAATATCTGCTAATGGAAACACAAACTTCAACATGAAACCTCTAAGTGTTTATTTTACAGTATTTTATTTTATTTAGCATGTCTCTTAGTGTGCGTCTGACATGAGAAGGGAATGAAAATGATGAAGGAAAGAATTTCTGCTTCTTTTTTGATTAAGACATTTGACTCCAACTCTTGGCATGTGAGTGATGGGGAAAGATAGATGGCCAATAATTGTGACTATGACTGTAATGTCTAGTTTGACTCTCCACACCTGTGGGGTGGTGTAAATTTTGAGATACATATGCTCCTCTCATAGCCATGTGTCCCAAAGAATCCCAAAACACAGCACTTTTCTTTGCTATGTTCCTGTGTTACATGTACACGTTTCTGTGTGTATATGTGCAAATACACAAATCTATGGTTTACAACAAACTATGGCTTGAGGGGCACTCACTTTCCCACCCTTGTGGTGAGGAGGATCACAATCAAGGTCCTCAGAGAATTGTCACAAGGCTGCTCAGAGGAAACAGGGGGAGCCTGAGGGAAGCGACAGGTGACAAGACCAATCAGGGCATTGGTATTTGTGGGGTGGGGAAGTGCTTCTCATTCATGGGGAATTTTTCAGGCAGTCCACATGGAGTGCCTGAAAAGAGTTAGAGTTTCACCATCCTCGGTGAGATCGACTTTGAAAATGAGGGGCTAACATCAAAGAGTTTTCAGGCCGGCACCTGAGGAGCAGCTGGGGCTGAGCTCTTGGATTCCTGAACACCGGCTGCATGAATGAAAGATCTTATTTCACATTTCAAGTCGGAAAAGAATTTCTGGGGGATAATGACATTCAGTTTCTGGTACAATCAAGCACTTTTGGGAGACATGTTGTGTGTGTGTTAAACCAGGGGATTGTGAATTTTGTGACCATCACTACTGTGCAATATTTGTTTTATTTTTACAAGGTTTTTCATGATCAGGTTCAGAATGGAAATAACTTGAGATTTAAAAAAAAACAGTTGTGGGAGAAACTGAAACAGTCAGATTTGTTCATCTAAGTTGAGGGCTTTTGATAGCTTAAAAGTACAGTATTTAGTCCTGATAGAGCTCAATTAGAATTGCAATTCCCTTTTCATCTGAGAGTGTCCTCATCTTTAACATATGTATGGCACATAGATACAATATCACCTAATTCCTGCTGGCAGTAGTTGTATCTGTGTACACAGATGATCAGTCAGCATAGCTATAGGATGCGCACTTTACCACGTATCATTTTGGATTACATCTGATTCAACTTAGTTTATAAAGATTGCACAGAACCAGCATTAAAGGGATGCTATGGACCATCACAAATTGCATGTTTGGAAAAGAAAGATTTGGTCCTAGTTTCAAGTGTTAGCCCAACTAAAGGACACCCACTGAACCAATGGTGAGTTATATAAATCTCATTGATTCAGTGGGTCAACGGTAGCTGAGTTTACCATTTGGATTTAGGCTGGAAGGTTTCAACAAATCTGAATGCGGGACAATGTGAAATCGACAGATTTCCCATCCCTATTAGAAACCATCTACTGTGTGAGATTGATTCTTGTTGCACCTCCTTTCAGGCGGGTCCTTTGCAAACTGCCACCCGTGTGCACTTCAATTGGCTCAAGCATGCCTTAGATCCTTCTCTTGTGATGGCCCCCTAGGCCTTTCACCTCGGATTAGGGATGGTGGGGAAGCGCATTTGTGAGTCCTATGACTCTGCTGGCGTCATTGTTTCATTACATTTTATGTGCTTTGAGAAACGAAGCAAATCCATGTTTCAGCTAAATTTAATATTTCAACCTGTACAGACAAATATTTGAATGGGCCATGGAAATAATAAATTACCAAGGTGAAGTGATTTCATTGCTTCTGAATGCTCTGTTGGGATTTCAAAGGAAATGACTGCATGTTCATATTGCTACATGGGCTAGGAGTAGCTGCTTAAAGCCAACTTCCTCTCTAACTCTAGCTATTCCAATATACCTGACTTGGTTGAAAGTATCGTCTCTGGTTTTTCAGGAAAAGCAATTTGAAACAAAAACAGCTTAGTATGTTGTGGGTCTGGAAGTACCTGTCTCTAAAGAGTTTAATGAGCCCTCCATTACTTTGACCATTTACACTCTCGCCTTTCTCAAATTCTAGCCATCTTAATTCAATTAAGGCTTGTGGATCTGGTTTAGGAAAGCTCTGGCTTCAGGGAATTGAGATTTTTCCAAGGTTGTGGGTCTTCTTTTTTCAAAAGGTGAAATAGTCTGGCTGAGGTACGCTAACAAAACTTTAACACACATGCACGTACATATGTACGTGCACGTACACACACACACACACACACACACACACACAAAGAGAGAGAGAGAGAGAGAGAGAGAGAGAGTCTAGCCCCCTTCAGCCCCAGCTTGTAGAAAACAACATTTTATTGCAGAGGTATGGTGATGAAAATTGAATTTCTAACCTAAATCTGAGTCATTACATGGTGCCTAATCTCTCTTTTTCTATATACTGCTAAAGCCTTTGCATGCTTATTAGCCACAAAATGAAACATTATGGACTGTGGACTGCACAGCTCTCTTGCTGCCGACTATAGTTTCTGGAGGATTTGATTGCAAGTCTGCTTCTGGCACTATAGCTGTAGAATATGCACTTCACCACTTATTGTTTTGTGTTACATTAGATTCAACCTTGCTTCCAAATATTACACAAAACCAGCATTAAAGGGATGCTATGGACCATTTTCTGAACCAGAAGGAGAGCACCGACAACCATATTAATTTCTGTTCTCAAAAAGAGAAATGGTTATTCAGCAAGGATTTTGAAACAAGATCCAAAAGATGTTCATGCAACCTATGTTGGAGAAAGATAAGAAAAGAAGGAATTTTTTTCAATTTCTCAAGAAAATGTGTGAACATTATAACAGAGTAGTAGTTGAGGAGATAGGAAGGGATTCAAGCAGGGACTCCTAAGTGAAAAGCAAGACGAAAAGGCTGAAGAATCTCAGTAGTAGAGCAGATGTTTGCATGCAGAAGATCTCAGGACTAATCCACAGCATTTCAAGGTCAGTCTGGGAAAGTCCTCTATGAAAGAGCTAATATGAGTCAGTGTAGTGTAGACAACATTGAAGTATATGGACCAGTGGTCTGACTGGTTGAGACAACTTCTTGTGTTTGAGAACAAGAGAACAAACCTATCCATTTTGAGGGAAATCAACACTGAGCGCTCACTGGAAGGACAGATCCTGAAGCTGCGGCTCCAATACTTTGGCCATCTCATGAGAAGAGAGGACTCCCTGGAAAAGATCCTGATGTTGGGAAAGAGTGAAGGCAAGAGGAGAAGGGGACGACAGAGGACAAGATGGTTGGACAGTGTCATCAAAGCTACCAACATGAATTTGACCAAACTCTGGGAGGCAGTGGAAGACAGGAGGGCCTGGCATGCTCTGGTCCGTGGGGTCATGAAGAGACGGACATGACTTAATGACTAAACAGCAACAACAACTCTGAAATAATGGCTACATGTAAAGAATTCTTATATTATGACCACTACAGTATCTTCTTGAGGAGCTCAAGAGGTACAACAGGAATGACGTCATCAGCAGTGGCAGACTGTCACTAATTAATGAGTCCTTTGTCCAATTTTGGGCTATGTGCTTTTTTTGAGTCATTGTGCACAAATTTTGTGCATCACAATTTTATTTAAAGGGACTCTTTCATTAGCAGCAATTCACCACTGCCTATTATACTGTTCCTGTTCCGTTGGGGGAGCTCTGTGAGTGGATACTAACCCATATTTTATTTGGCTCTGGATTTCCTGGGCTGTTCTTCTTTCTACAGTTTAGAGACAAGTATCCCACTGAGTCTTTCTCACCCACCCCTCAGCCTTATTTCTCAGCTGCTAGCATTGTCTGTAGCAACTCTGACGCCCATTGGCTTTTATGCACTGAGGTCATTTCAAAGCCGAGAATTATTCCGGTGTTTCCAGGAAGGCCCATCAGATATTTTCCTATTGCATCCATCATAGTATGTCTTCTTAGCCTTCAGGATCAAAGAGCACAAATGCATAGGATTGCTTAGGCTTGCCCTTCCTGCCAGCGAATGCAGTCAATTTGCTAATTCCAGAGCAGAATTTCTGTCTGTGTTAATATGAAGTCCTATTGCTATGTCTCTCCCGGGACAAATTCATAGCTGGCGTAAATGAGGGCAAGTCCTTTGATTTCAGAGACACAAGCCAGGGTGCCATCTGACTTTCCATGGGTAGCACTAAAGCGCACACATGAATTTTGCTGTTTTAGCAATAAATCAGGTCATCTCCTTAATTGTCTTTTTGTCCTTAGTGGCAGCTGGCTCTGCTGCCAGGAATGCTGGACAGGAGACAAGGAGACCGGGAACAGACGGATTCAGCTGGACCTTCGACTGGATCTTGTTCTCGGAACCCATTTGTTTGTTAACATAAACTTTGACAGTTCTTGTGAAAGTGTGAAGCTGATGTGGTTTGAAATACAACATGAAGGAAACGGCACAGATATGTAATACCAAACTTTCATCATTCCTTCTAGAGTGCTGTTGTCGCACCTCATGCTGACCTTGTTTTTGGTTTTGAACATCGTGCTTCTGAATAAAGGATCATACAACTCTGATACACAGCCAGTCGTGGAACAGCACATGGTGGCAGCTGTTCAGCAATGAAGCATTTTTGTGCAATCAGGCAAGGCAGCATCCAGCAGGATTTTACCCTATCCAGATCCTGCAGAGATATCCTGTCTACACATAATGGACAAAGTCTTCTTTTTTTCCTCTGTGTGGCAGCAAGTTATTGGTGGAGAGCCAGTTGGCATCAAAGTCTGTGTAAGAGTACACCACAGGACAAGGGCTTTAGGGGTACTGGCTGCAAATCAGCAAAGCACTCTTTCTCCTTACTTATGTTAATACTCCTTACTTATGTTAATACCCACCCCACCCACTGAGGTCCATACTTCCCATTGATTTCTCAGAGCTTGTATTTCTTGAATGTATGTATGTTTTCATCACCCATTTCCATGTAACCACCAATCCTGCAGGAGGTTTGTACAATTTTATCCAGACTTTAATACCTGGGGGTTGGGGAAAGTAAACAATAAGTATAAGGGATCTACCAAATAGTTTCAGGAAAAGAGGTAGAATTTCACACACACTTGTAACAAACTGATACAAAGTTCCCACAACAGAATTTCTCCTTGACGGGGGGGGGGGGAAATCTGTGGATTCCATACATTATAGGCAAAGGAAATGCAGAGACAGTGCTTCAAAATTTCTCTTCATTCACAGTACCTTGGTCTGTGTCATCATTCAAAGCCTAACACTCTGAACGAGGATGAAAAGTGTAAGATTCCAACAGTGTGAATTGCATAATAATTGTTGGTTTTAAAAAAAGAGTGAAAAGAATAGAAGGAAAAGCAATGGCATGCACAGCAGTTAAATAACTCAACCCTGGCCTCCTTTGTTATAATCAGTCACCTACGGATACCAAATTCTAGAAGTGACTAATGGGCAATTCTCTCCCTGGATTAGGCCAGCACTACATTCAATACCTCTTTGAAGAGTCATTATAATCTGTTGGGGGGAGGAGAATCTCAATTTAAAGGTCAAGTGCTTTCATAAAAAAAGGTGATTACTCAGTATTTCATAGATTGAACAAAAGCTTAGTAGGATTCATTGTGTGTCAGTTTCCTTTGTGTAGAGTACATATACAGAGAAATAGATAGCTTAATTATATAATTATCTGTCTTTGGGGAGGATATTGGCTCATGAATAGAAACTGTCAAAGAGGTACTTTACTTTTCCTTCTGATCCTTAATTGGTGGCTGTAATGGCCATGAATTTCAAGATGATTTAGAGAAACAGAAATCACAATTCTAAATAGTTTTTTTTTTAAAAAAAAAAAAAATAAGAACACTCCATGTGATGTGTGTATCTTTTAAAGTAGTATGAATCATGGACATTCCATTGTTCATGCTGTTCTGATTTCTTGTGAAAATCTCTGAGGGTTTTTTTTTTTGAAGGGGGGCTTCATCCACCAGGAAACGATGGTACCATGGGCTCACAGATAGAGAAGACACTGCTGTGTTGATCGTGGCACTTAGATGCCCTCATCGGAGTTTTCACAGCAAAGACCAGGGCTCAGTGCTATCCTATGAGGAACAAATCAATAAAATAATGAAAAACTCCTGTTCCCCCCAAATACCCATGTGCACGTAAAACATTCCCTGTACATCTATGTTGTAATTGGAGCTGTGCAAGAAATGAGCTTTTTGGGGCTATTTTTTGTTAAAAATTATTCTACTTTTCCCCACCTGAACTGAACATGGAAACAGAAGCAGTTTGAGGTTGGAAGTCCTAAAATTTCTGCACTAAGAGGTATTGCATGAAGGGAATAAAAATGTATTCAATAATATATATTACCCAGTGTAATGTAGTGAATAAAGTAATGGACTAGGACTCAGGAGGCCTTGGTTCAAATCCTTGCTCAGTCCTAGCAAGTCACCGGGAGAGTGGAACTGGAAAAGCCATCCCTTAAATATCTCACTTACCTGGAAAGCCCAATTAGGGTTGCTGTAAATCAGTTCCAACTTGACAATAATAACAACAACATCTAACAAGATATGCATGTTTGAAAAAGACAAATGCTACTTACACTTCTGAGTAATACATAGGCCACAGCTAGGTCAATGGGGACATGTGTCCTTTAATTTGTCCTCTTGAAAACTGTGCACAAAATAGATACGCATATGGCATGGAGCAGAGCTGGAGTTGGGAAAAGGTGAGAGTCCCCATAAATGGACTTGATAGAACTCTGACTTCCTTCTAGTCATTTATTCTGGATGAATAATCCTGCCTTGTCTCCAGATGGTTGGCTCAATGCATCTAATCCATAATCTATTGAATGAATCTGGATGATTCAATCCAACACACATGTACAGACAGATCTTTCTTCAAAAGACTATGTATATTACATTGCTTCACATTTTGTAATTCTGGTTTGGTTTGGCCGGAAATCTGCCAAGGTCCATAGTACTGAAGAGGACATAGAAATCAACTGAAACACTGTTTCTCTTAAAGGACTGATCAATAATAATACAAAGGACTGGTCAATAATAATACAAGAAACCGTATTATTATTATTATTATTATTATTATTATTATTATTATTATTATTATTATTATTATTATTATTAGTAGTAGTAGTAGTAGTAGTAGTAGTAGTAGTAGTAGTAGTATTAGTATTAGTATTAGTATTAGTATTATTATTATTATTATTATTATTATTATTATTATTATTATTATTATTATTATTATTATTATTATTATTATTATTATTATTATTATTATTATTATTATTATTATTGTGATGCAGTGCCTCAGCAATATACCAAAGTCTTCTAATTTTTTAAAAAACTTTGCCTGCCCCTCTGCTGAGGTGCAGTAGAAGTGTGCAGTTATCCTGAAGTGGCTTGCTTATTAAACCATTTTATTATACGGGAAATTAAAAATGGACAGAGCTGGACCAAATAAGGTAGCTTGAGCTCTGATATGCCATTTGGATGCAAGGATCACATCAAATGGCATATCACACCTCCACCCAACCCCAAGTGATCCAGTTTATCCTGCACCAGCCCGTTCCAATGGTTGATGCGTCCATATATGCCATATGTATCTGTACAATGGTTATGGCATTGTACAGATACAAGAAGGCTTCCCTATGACTTGGCCAAAGGCAGAAAAAGGTGGGTCTATTGCCTATTGCACAGCTGCGCAGAATATGGAAGTCAGACAAATGCATTTTCCCATGCAGAAGTGAGAAAAGCTGCACTTTCTGAAACTCCCTTCTGTATGATTGCTACAGGCCTGTTCTTTATTCAGCCACACTGGATTCAGTAGGTGGAGGTGGGGGGTGGGGGGACATTTTTATAACATCAGAAATGAATAACTAAAATCAGAAGCAGATGGGGAGATAGAAGCTTATCTCAGACAGCACAGTTCTTCACATTCCTTCTCAGCATGGCACTCTTTACTCTAAAATACTCTCCCACTCTCCTCAGAAGCTCAAATGAAGAGAAGGAAACATCTAGGCAACCAATTTTCCTGTATCACTGCCACATGTGCAGAAGCTGTTCTTTGCCAATGGCATAAATTTGAATGCTGGTCTTACTGAAGTGGGAACTGTTTAGTTGGCAACATGTAATATTAGAACTGCTAGATAGCTCAGTGGTTTAGGTATCTCCTATCTGGCTGTGGATCCAGAGGATGGGAGTTTGATTCCTCATAATGCCTCCTGGACAGGGGCTGGACTTGATGATCCAAAGGGTCCCTTCCAGCTCTGCAATTCTAGGATTATCATCATTATTTTAATATTACAGTATTTCAAAATGTGTTGTGCGAATCTTGCTACTTTGGGGAAGGAGGGAGCTGCTTCTTATTCTGCTGAGCCAGACCCTGGAGTTTTGCCCCAAATTTTCATTATTTAGTGCATTATTGGTTGAAGGAAGACCACTGACATTGTCAAGCTATTTCAATTGGTACAGAGATCCAGAAAAACCATTGTGTTTTCCCCTGCTTTTTAATATTTGCAGAACATTGATCAACAATGCTGAGTTAACATGCAAATATTAAAATATACAGTTTGTTCCCTCCTGTGTAGCAATTGCACCTCCAGCCTGTTCCCTCCACCTTTTTTCAGAAGGTCAGCTCAGAGTGGCTGCACACACGGTAAATCTTTAACTTCAAGTGTCCTTCTGTGGTGACCAACTAAAATATTAGCAAAATAAATGCTTTATGGGGAAATGTTGGCAGGCACCCCAAGCGAAACAGGTGGTATTGGGTTATTTCAATATAATGTAATGATTCAGCCAGGTTTCCATCTGGACACCATGTGGTTGAATCTACTTAAAGAGAGTATCAAAGTGCATGAGTATGCACCAGGGATTGTGGTGGTGTTGAAATGTGCAGCGTGATGGCTACTTTGCAGAAAAAATTGTCTGGGTTCTAGGTCCTTTGAGTTAAATACCTTTACTGTCAGGAATCTGAATTTCTTCATCAAATATTAAAGGGGAAGCAACCCTCTGACACTGTGTTATTATGAGGTTGTTCTTGGAAGTTGAGGATTGTTCATGTTATGGCTGGGCATGTATTATAAAAGAGTTCATTACCCTTGGAAGCCAAGACATATGTTAGAGAAGGTGTGTGGGACTCTGGAAACAGAGGTACTTTTAACAAGTTTTGTTGCTGTTAATATAGAAAAGAATCCAAATAAGCTGTGTCATGAGAACATATTTATAGATGACCAAAGAGTCATTCTTTGAAACACAGTGCTTGGTTCTAACAAAGGCCTTGGGCTTCTGGCTAAAACAGGTGTGATTAGCCAGAAGCCCAGAGCAAATGATGTGTCCCCTCCCCCCAACCCTGCTTTAGTAGATTCACAGAGGAACTCCTGAGGGAAAATAATTTTACATTCTTGCAAGGTTTATGTTGCATTCTGGAGAAATAAACATGCCCACAAAAACAATGCATGCATTTAAAAAAATGCAAGTATTTAAACATATGTACTGTGTACGAATACAGTTGTAGTCAAAGAAAAAAAGAGTGCAGTAAATCACAGAAAAAAAGAGAGGGCAACAGTGTTTATGCTAGGGAAAAATAATTGGTTTTAAAATCCCATTGATATCTCCCATCAAAGTCAGTAGAACTCAAATGTTTGCTGCTTCAACTTCTGGATGAAGGATGTCTAGTGTTACTAGTCAAAGGACACTGTTTTCCTTTCCTTAATGCAACTGTTTTCTGGTAAGATAAACAAATTAAGGAACCAGTGGGAAAACATGGGAGTGTCATAGGTGGAAGGCAATGACATTATGCAAATAAAGCAAGGTGATTACACAGCAAAAACATGGTACCAAAGCACCCCCAAAAATGAGGAATAGCAGCATTCTTCTCTTCACTGCAAAGGTGAGGAGAAATTTACTGAGATTCTCAACAAAGTTTTTCCATGGCAGCAAAATCTGGCAAATTCTGTGCAAAACCCCATCCCCCCCCACAAGACAGTGCAATTTGTGCAAGTTGCACTATTACAAAATTTGCACAAATGGCCCCAAATAAAAATGACCAGAAATTTAGAAAGGTGTTTCATGAGAATGAACTAGTCCTGCTGTATTTACACTGTGTGCATGCACTTTTGATTCACAAAGGGAAAGGACACAAGAAACATATTATGCAAATTATGGAGATCTTGCATGAGGTCGGAACAGTTCTTTGCCCTGCCATTGGCTGGATTTTGAGAGGCTTTGAAATTCCTCATAGACATTTTCTTATTGTGTTGAGACAGCCCAAATAGATTACAATGAGGAATTCACCGACTGTACGTCCCATCCTTGCTCGATAACTTGAAAGGCAGCAACATTTTGGTGCATGTGTACCTGTTTTGTGGATTAGTCATGTGAAAAAATACCCTCACCAAATATATCTAAATATATGAAACATTTCTTCATGCTGTTTTTTTCTCTCTCGCATATAAGTGATGACTCAATGATGCTGGAAAGAGGCCTGTCTGCAACAGTTATGCACCACCCCCATGCTCAAGGTGCTAGCCAGCATATTTGGCACTTGGAAAACAGCATGTTGCAGCTATTAATCGGTAGTTCCAAACAGAAGTGCCAAAATCCTTGGAAAATATGATCTGTAATCCAGCAGCTGATGACATGTGATGATTGTAGCATCAGTGAGCTATTTAATATTAATGGGTTCTGCAATTTTTGAAGGTGAGGGGGGGAAATAAAGCTTTCCTTACCTCTACTTGAGGCTTCAACAACAGAAGATACAAAAAGGGAGGCGGTGATTCCACATAGTCTCATTCCTACAACATTTCCCCAATTCCAGGCTCAGCTGCAAATCTCGTGAGTAACTTATCAAAAGGAATCTGCAGGTTTGGGGTGGCTTGATCTGAACTTGGATCCTAGCAAGGAGTCTGGGGCTACACCTTTGCTTTGGGCTGAGATCCTAAAATGGATTGGGGGGGTGTGCCTGATGTTTGCACTGGAATAAATATTCCCCTGTGAGCACACAATAGGCAGTACTTCTGTTCTTGGTAGCAGTGGCAGCAGTAGTGGAGGTGGTAGATTGTCTGTAGAATTATAGCTCAATATTTTTAATGCCAGGGTCCCAGTATGGACCAGGTTTCTTATACCTATAATTTTTTAAAAAACAACAACAGCCAAATATAAAGTTTTTAATTTCACCTTGGGCATAAGCTTGAGAGAAACACTAGCCAAATATTTTGAGAGTATTAATCTCATCAAAACGCTGTATTTTTTGGTTATTGTTGTTTTATGCCATCACGTTGTTTCGTATGTATGGCAACCTTAGGGTTTTTAAGGTATGTGAGGTCTCTTCATGAAGTGCTTCCCTCACCCCAGCAGATAACGTTTCATGGCGAAGCAAAGATTTGAACCCAGGTCTCCTGAGACCTATTCTAACACATTATCCACTACAGCACATTGACTGTGTTATTGGTATTGTTCATTGTTATCAGAACAAGAACAATGGTCCACTTATCACTTATCCACTTGATAATTAAACATGTTAACTGTTACAGTAAACTGGTGTGTGTGTGTGTGTGTGTGTGTGTGTGCGTGTGTGTGTGTGCGCGTGCGTGCGTGCGTGCGTGTGCGTGTGCGTGTGTGTGTGTGTGTGTGTGTGTGTGTGTGTGTGTGTGTTTAACGTTCAGTCTGCAGAGCTGGTCTCACGCATGTATGCGCATCCCAGGTTGCTTTATGGACCCATCAACTGCTGTCAGTGTTTTTACCTTTTTGTTCCTGTTTTTCTTTTTTGCTTTAAAACACGGCGAGGAACTTTAAAAAATAAAGTGAACAATTCATTTAATAGTACTTTTATTTGATTCAAAAACTTCAGGGCTACCTGAATTTTTGAAACAGAAATTAAATGGAAATGAACAGAAAGCAGAATGAAACAACAATTGGAAAAAAAGGAGTCAATTTTAAAAGGCATTTAGCCTAAGTAAGAAGTCAGAGGACTCTTCAAATCTGATCCACATCAACTCCAATATGTAGGCAGAGAGGCTTTCTCACTGATTCCTGCAGCAAGTAAGTTCGAATCACATGCAGCCTTCTGCAGGTTTTTGCCGAAATATTATTGTGTTCCTGTTTGAGTTGAGTTTGGTCTAAAATGCAAACTGAACAACTTTCTCTCTCTCTCCCCCTTCCAAACAGAGAGAAGATCTGTGAAATGTGCTAACTCCATGCAAAGGAAATTTGATAATCCAGCAGACATGTCCCCAACATGCCTCTTTGTGATGAACATATTTGCTGCTTCCAACCAAAATGTCTATGAGCTTGAAGTACTGCCATAATTGCTTTTAAGGGGGGGGACGTTTTCCAAAATGTCTATAAGATTCCAAACCATCTCCTTGTGTTTTTGGAACCTCCACCTGTTGCTGGCGAAACGGAGGAGCTGTTCTGTTGGTGCAGACCCTCCCAATGTATACCTCTAAAAGAATTTGTGGCCGTTTTGGGGGTTTCTCCAGAGTGGAGAAAGTCTGTGCAGTTGGACTTCTTCCAAAGCAGTTCATCAATCCTTAATGCTTTCAAGAAAGTTTTATTTTGCCACAGTGTCTACTAAAAAGTTAGGTCTGTGCTGGCAGAACATCAAAACCTGAACTGTTTGGAGAGCGTAGTGACTTCATATGAGTATGCAGGATGGACTCAATTAAGCCTCCAAAAAATTCTGGAGCTTTTTCTCTCTCTCTTGGTCTTGACATTAAATGCATATCCCATCCCGTATATTTCAGAGCTTTCTGTATGCCACCTTCTTTCACAACTGAAGTATTTGTATGACACACACTGCACCACACAAACCTGTATCCTGAGAATGACCTTATGTACAATTTACACCATCTGCACCCATAAAAACTGCACATCAGTGCCCTTTATAACAGCATGCTAGGCTGACTATTTAAAGCAAAAGCCAATGAATGATTGTGCAGTTCTATTCTTTATCATTGGCAGCATTATAAAAACTCCCCTTTCTTCCACTGAAAGCCTTATAGAGCATTGAAAGGCATAATAAAAACAAGCAGTATATTATCATTTTTCTTTGCAAAGGATGAAGTCATGGCATATGGTCAGCTCACCAGTGCTGTTAATAATAAACCACAGATAATTAAGCATTGATTTATTCTTCTACGTAAGTGAAACGAATCGCTTTAACTGCTTTCAGTGAAGCCCATGTAGTCACATGGATTATGTATAGGAAGTTCAAGGTAAAAAATTATTAGGGATCGTATATCAGCATAGTGAAGGTTTAAGGCAGATACAATTAGAAACTTAACAGAATGTGTCATGTATCCTCTCTGATAGAAAATCAGATGTTAATCTATGGAAAAGTCTGGATCTCAGCACAACTGCTCCCTATGCTCTCATGCCACAGATGTCAACATCTTTTAACATTTATCTTAGCTTGTAACTGCAGTAATCACTTTCAAGTTGCTTAATACTATGGTGATAAATGGAAGATGGGAGCTTAAGAAAACACCTTCAGATTCCATTTGGTCATTGACTTTCCCAGTGGGGGTTACATGCTGACTCTACATGTGCCCCTTTTCCACTGGAGGAGCATTTTTTTTTTAAAAAAAATGGGGGAAATTGTAATTGAGACTATGGTTAAACATGGAAAAAAGCTGTAATTGAATTTATTTATTTTATTTATTTAACTTATATGCTTCCCACACTACCCAAAGGTCTCTGGGCAGCTTACAACAATTAAAATACAGTAAAAACTATAAAACAATTAAAATACAATTAAAATATATACTCTAGAAATTGCCATCATCAGGACCCACAGTTGATATTATTTCATTTAAAAGCCTTCCAGAAACAGGAAGGTTTTGACTTGGCGAAAAGTCATCAGCTTCAACCCCAGACGAATCTAAATTGGGATGGCATTCCATAGTCTGGATATGGCTGCTGAAAAGGCCCTTTGTCTACAAGCCATCCCTCTTACCTCCTTGAGGGACGGCTCTTTCAAAAGGGCCCCCTGGCCAGATCTTAACTGCTGGGTATCTGAAGGAAGGCACCCCTGGCCACTGAGTCCACCTGGGCTTCCAGTGTTAGACTGGGGTCCAGGAAGACCCCCAGGCTGTGGGCGATGGTGCCGAAAGCTGCTGAGAGGTCCATGAGTATCAACAGGGTCACACTCCCCCTGTCTCTCTCCCGGCAAAGGTCATCGTATAGGTTGACCAAAGCAGTCTCCGTACAAAAACCCGGCCTGAAACCCAATTGAAATGGATCCAGAAAATCTGTTTCATCCAGCAGAGTCTGGAGTTGCCTGGCCATAACCATCTCCAACACTTTGCCCAAATATTGAATTGGGTTTAGCATGTCTGTAATCAATTTTTAAAAAGCAGACTACACTACGCACATGGAAGCATGGATTTTTTTTTGCCTGGGAAGTGTGGTTTTTTGGGGGAAGGGGTTGGAAAGTGAGGTATTTTACTCAGCTGTGAGAGGGTCAGTTATTTTAAATTGCTTATGAAATCAATTTATTTTAAATAATTTTGGCATATGTGAATGCCTCTGTCAGTGTAAATTGTGTCTGTTGGGTTTGCCATTCATTGGTGTTCATTCTGTGCTCTCTCTCCTTCTCTACCCTATGTTTGTGTGTGGCTCTGGTTCCCTGTCTCCCTCAGTTGCAAGACTAATCCCTGTAGTGAAGATGTCTCCGGTCAGTTTCAGGCTTCTTTTTCTCTCCCTCCCCCCTCTCTGTGTGCATGTGTCAGTCTGCAGAGAAACCTCTTTTTTATTTTTTTCTATCTGTTATTCTGTTCTATTGCTATTCCAGACTGTAAGAAAATACTACTACTACTATTACCAACAACAACAACAAAACAACAGCAGCAACTAGCAGATGTGCAAGGCAGCCAGTGCAAAGGCATGTGGGCACAGGACAAAGCCTCAAATACAGTGGTGCCTCGCTTAGCGAGTGCACCGTATAGCGATGTTTCCGTATAGCAATCCCTTTTTCGGGATCGCTATACGGAAACATACCCGATCTTCGCAATGGGGAAAACCTGCATTGCGAAGATCGGGTATTGCGGCGGCCATTTTGGAGCTGCCGAACAGCTAATCGGCGGTTCCAAAATGGCCACCGGAAGCCCGGAAATGGCTGCCGGCAAGGGGAATCCTCGCTGAACGGGTAAGTAAGCAAGGTATTGGAACGCATTAAACTAAGTTTAATGCGTTTCAATACGTTTCCCCTACCCGTTTAGCGACGATTCCGCATAGCGAGGGTTAATCCGGAACGGATTAACCTCGTTATGCGGGGCACCACTGTACAACTATCTTAAAATCTCATGTAGCCCCCTTGATCAAAAACAGATTAAAAGTTTTCCCAAAAGAAAGTACTCACCAACCCAAAAACCATGTGATTACCATGTGACTTTAAACAAACTTCAAAAACCACAATTCATCATCCAATTTATTTCAATAGTGTAACTGCACCCGGAGCTGTTTGTTGCATATGCCTGGAAATAACACACTGGCCAGAATACAGATTTGAATGCCATCCTCTTGAACCACATCAATGCAACAAATATTCTGCTGAAATCTGTGAACAAAAAAATCTCTCAAGTCCCACTCAGTTTCATTTCTGAGAAAGACATTTTGAAATTTAGTGATGACTGACCACAATTCTAGTGGGGATTTAGAGCCTCGTGGCGCAGTGGTTAAAACGCTGTACTGCAGCTAAAACTGTGCTCACGACCTGGGGTTCAAATCCCAGGTAGCCGGCTCAAGGTTGACTCAGCCTTCTATCCTTCCGAGGTCGGTAAAATGAGTATCCAGCTTGCTGGGGGGGCAATGTGTAGCCTGAAAAAATTAAAAATTGTAAACCGCCCGGAGAGTGCTTGTAGCGCTATGGGGCGGTATATAAGTCCAATAAATAAATAAATAAATAGTGGGGATTTACCCTACTGTAAGTGGAATTGTATAAACTGAAGCAAGTAAATACTGTATGCTCGCAAGTCAATTCTAGCTTGTGGTTGTTGTGGGGTTTTCGGGCTCTTTGGCCATGTTCTGAAGGTTGTTCTTCCTAACATTTCGCCAGTCTCTGTGGCCAGCATCTTCAGAGGACAGCACTCTGTGCTCTGGTGTAGTTGGTTTGGGAGTGCACTTCAGAGGACAGAGTGCTGTCCTCTGAAGATGCCGGCCACAGAGACTGGCGAAGGAGCGTTAAGAAGAACAACTTTCAGAACATGGCCAGAGAGCCCGAAAAACCCACAACAACCATTAGATCCCGGCCATGAAAGCATTTCTGAATATATCACTTCTAGCTTGCTTGCTTATTTGTTTGTTTGTTTATTCATGTATTTGGTTTGTATACTGCCTGATTAGTGAGTACTCTTTACTCTAGGCACTTTTCAGAATAAAGCACAACTTCCAAGCCCCCTAGCTCTGCCCTGATCTATCGACACAGTCAATATGGTGATACACCAACTGGAACACAGTTAGCAAGTGTATGATGACAGCAAACTCCAGATCTCTGAATGACTTATCTTACAGGGTTCATGTAGAAGTTAAAAAAGCATTGGGGAGAAAATCAACTGCTGTGGGACCCCCATCTGGGATCAGCCATCAAGGAAGGACCAGAACCAGCAAATAGCAGAGCCCTTGACCCCAAAACATTAGAGATGGGCATGAACTGGTGGTTCAATGGTTTGTTTGGCAGTTTGTAGCTCTGCCTCCTCTAGCAGGTGCCCACTCAGAGGCAGTGCCCCAGATTCCCTACCCACCTCTTTCAGGTGCTACCTCTGAGTGGGCACCCACCAGAGGAGGCAGGGCTGTGAAGTATTGAACACCTGTTTGGCCACCTAGTGAACAGTGGTTTGTGCCCATCTCTGCTAAATTCAATAACCTTCCCAGAAGGATACCATAGTTGACAATATTAAAGGCCACAGAAAGGTCCAGGAGCACCAGCAGGGACGCACACCTCCTGTTAGCTTCTCTTAGGAGATAATATTCCAATTGGCCAATTTATGGCAACCCATTCCAGAGTTTCCTAATCTCTGGTTCCACAGCCAGATACCTTAACTATGGAGCTATCCAAGCAAGCTTTAGGCCACTGTAAATCCTAATAGAATTCTGCCAATTGGATCAATTCATACATTTAAAGGTTGTGAGTTAGCAGCTTTCTACATTATTATTCTGTTCTCTTGCTAATGTGCAGTTGCAAAAATATACTTATAAAAGCAATGGCAAAACGCCAACGTGATTTATCACGACTACATCATGATTTTTGTCCATTTCTCTCCAGGTGTCTCTCTGGCATGAAATGCAGTGTGGAGGAAACAGCTGTGGTGCCATGAACAGGAATGCCAAAATCATGGGCCTCTTCTAAGCAACTGCTTCCTTATATATAAGAAGTTGCCCATCACTGATAGGAAGGTTTAAAAGGAAACACAGAAATAGGAGCTGCAGTAGAAAATATCAAGATTAGGTGACAAATGGCATGCCAGTTCTGTTTTAACTTTTAATTCCTGTCCAAAAATGACTCAGAAATCAAAGTGAATTAAGGATGTATGTGTCATAATTAGAGATGGGCAGAAACCACTGGTTTGGTGGTTCAATGCAGTTCATTTACCAGCCCCAGAGGTGTTCTGTGGTTTGGTGCCCCACCCCTTTGGTGGGCACCCACTCAAAGGCAGCACCCGGAGGAGGTGGAGCAGGGAAGCGGGGGTGCCGGTTCCAAGTGGGCACCTGGCAGAGTGAATGGGGCACCCAACCGCAGAACACCTATGGGCCTGGTAAACAAACTGCCAAATCTCTGAACCGGCAGTTCATGCCCATCTGTAGTCTTAGTCCCCTGTTTATTTAGAAATATTTCTCCTTGAATGTTTCACAGATATTTAATGTAGATGCATGAGAAGACATTTCATCATTTCGGAAACTGTGGCCAGACCCCAACTAAGTACTTGGGGAAACCAATGCGTTTTCTGAGACAAAAGGCAACTTAACTTAAATCTATCACACTAAATTTATGTGGTCAACCCTATATAGATGAATGTTGGGGCAATGCTAGAAGTGGAAGGAAACTATTGGGCTCAGTGATGTGTGGAATCTCTGTGTACATTTTCACTCCGTATATCTGCTCACCTGGAAAAGGCTAATAGGAAAAGACACAAACAACTGCCTCTGGATATTCACCTGCAGCCTCGCTGGCGCAGGCCGCCGACTCGCAACATCTGCTGAATGGATTTCTGGTGCGGCGTCTCCACTCAAGGTAATTATTTGTGTTTGGTCACCAAGCAGGGAAACATTTGCCGACTCCCTTAGATGGCAATTATTTCCAGTCTCCACGTTTGAACTTAATGATCCCAAAGAACGTCTTCCCAATGTCATTAACTAATTACACAGGTTTCTTTTTAAAAAAATAAAATAAAATGTTATCCATGCTGCAAAATATTGCTGAAGGGGCCTTTGGTGGGAGCTATTAACATTTGTACGGAATCTATAACCATTAGAACGGAAACGACTCACACGGTCTTAATCATCTATTTTCAAGATGTGCCACGGTTGTATGTTGGAAGAGTTTCGTACACACACCTTGGCTTGCCATATGGAACTCTGCTCCTCCCAGGATTTCACATACAGAGTCTTTGCCTCTAATTTGCAGTGTGACAGATTCTAATTAAAGCCAAACTGGATATGCAGAACAGTTCTGATCCATCAATTTATTCATCCCTCCCCGTATCTTTTCGCCTCTTTCGTGTTGATGAAAAAAAAATCTTTTGCTTCCAAGATTTATAAATAAATGAAGATGGTCTTTATGCTGTAACAATGAAGCACAACATGAATGGAGAGGAACAGAATGAACACAACAAAAGAGCCATTTGGAGTCTTTCAGATGTGTCCACTCTTTGGCTAAAAATGTTGAAAAGATAACCTGCATGTTGCTCCATACAATGTCTTATAGTATAAACAACGTGCTAAGTAGCTTACAGTGCTCTTCTCTGTGAGGTACTGCAAAGTAGTTGGAAGATCTCAGGTTGCAACTTTTTATGAGCAGCACAAGGGGGATATTAGGAGAGAGTCTATAGATTACAGCTGAAATAACTCTAGAACGGCATGTGGAACGTTTTCTTAGTCTGGACCCATCAGGTTTAGTACTAAAATATTTTTTTTCTAATAAACATTATTTTGAATTATTAGGCCTCTGAATCTCTCACTGTGTTTATCTTTTTATTTTTATTTTTAATTGACTTCCAAACAGCACAGCTAAACATCTTGCTGGCTCCTTATTCAAAATTAAAAAGAATAGCTAAATATTACTCAAATGAAAGTGTTTTTAATGGTACGGCTAGGAAACATGTAATGCAATATGTCAGTATTTGGAAAGATGATGGCGGGCGGAAACCTTTGGAATTATTCCCATTTTACCAAAATGATTATTGATCAGAAAGGTTTTTAAGTGATTTCTGAAAAATTAATTCCTTTCTATTTCTAAAAATAGCATTATTACAGAGTTATAGAATTGTATTCCTATAATGTTGTAATCATATTGTAAATGTGTCCAGAAGAGGGAACGTGTCCAGAGGAGGGAACATGTCCAGAGGAGGGCAACTAAAATGGTTAAAGGTCTGGAAGCAATGTCCTACGAGGAGCGGCTTAGGGAGTTGGGAATGTTTAGCCTTTTAAAAAGAAGGTTGAGAAGAGACATGATAGCCATGTTTAAATATCTGAAAGGATGTCATGTTGAGGAGGGGACAGGTTTGTTTTCCAGGGCTCCAGAGATTAGGAGCAATGGTTTCAAACTACAGGGAAAGAAATTCCACCTGAACATTAGGAAGAACTTCCTGACAGTCAGAGCTGGTCGGCAGTGGAACAGGCTGCCTCGAAGGGTGGTGGAGTCTCCTTCTTTGGAGGTTTTTAAGCAGAGGCTGGATGGTCATCTGTTGGGAATACTTTGATGGATGTTCCCGCATGGCGGGGGTGGGGGTTGGACTGGATGGCCTCAGTGGTCTCTTCCAATTCTATGACTCTGTGGGACCAGAGGAGGGCTTTGCAGCTACCCTGAACTGCCAGAAGGATGAACAAGTGGATCCAAGATCAAATCAAACCTTAACTATATCTCTGGAGGCCAAAATATTGAAACTGTCCCACTTTGGGCACATCATGAGAAGACAGGATTCTCTGGAAAAGGCAATAATGCTGGGAAGGTGGAAGGCAGCTGGAAAAGAGGAAGACCAAATAGGAGATGGATTGACTCCCTAAAGGAAACCACAGGCTTGAGTCTGCAAGAGATGAGCAGAACATTTTGGAGATCAGAGGACAGGACATTATGGAGATAGAGTCTCCATAAGTCAGAGGCAACTTGACAGCACATAAAAACAACAATGCTGTAACTGTGTTTGGGCTATAATGCTAAGTAAAACAGCTTTGTAATCTATTCCATTAATCCCTTTGCTCAAGTGGCAGTGAATGGAAAGGTTTTTCACACACCTACATATATCTATTTTTGCCTATCTATTTGTCCATTTTTAAATATCTAAGTTAAAATATAAAGTGTGCTGCTTAAAGCATGCTGCTTATATACGGCCCCATAGTTCTTCAAGCACTCTTTGGGCGGTTTAGAAGTTAATTATGCAGGCTACACATTGCCTCCCCCCCCCCCCAGCGAGCTGGGTACTCATTTTACCGACCTCGGAAGGATGGAAGGCTGAGTCAACCTTGAGCCGGCTACCTGGGATTTGAACCCCAGGTCGTGAGCACAGTTTTGGCTGCAGTACAGTGGTTTGACCACTGCGCCACGAGGCTCTTATAGTAATATAGTAATACAGATGAACTATACAAATGAGTTAGATTATTAAATTATCTATCTATAGATAAATTCCTTAAATTACCTGAAATACTAGTGAATAAATAGATAGAATGGTTACTACGTAAACTGTGATATGTTCTCCTGCCCCAGTGGTCACTGCCAATATCAAACCACACCCGTTTAAAAAGAAGCAACAGCAGTACCAGACATGTCTTTCTAAGGATATTGCAACATTCTTTCACCTTTCTCAAAGAAACAAAACCAAAAACAGCTACTCCCTCAGATAACCTCTTTTGCCACTATGTTAGGGTCGTATCTGGGGGGAAAAGAAGGAGAATTTACTGATTCACTGATTCGCTTACCCATGGTTTGAAAATATTTAAAACGTTAAAAAAAAAATTCAGGAAAAAACTGCAGTGCAGCCATCGCTACCTGCTTCGTCACGATGGTTGACATGAATTGCAAAAGTGAACATGGTGAAAACACTCCTAGAAAAATTGCCTTAAAGTCTGGAATGGATTATTTTAGAGTAAACCTCTGGTCAAGACTGTCTGCTCTCAGGCTGACAATGAAATCATGTGAAAAATGAAAACATCCAGTGGTGTTAATCCAGTGGCAAAGCAGCATAAAACTGCTATGTCAAACCCCTCCAAGTTTCCAATGTGTTGTCATATATATTAGGTAAACTAGTAAAGTATATTATATTATTTTACTGCGAATGCTCACTACTTTTCTTCCATTTCCCCTTTTATGGTTTATACAATAAAACATAGCTATTTTGTTTAACTGGAAGTGTCACCCAAAAGAACACTACTCAAACTTGATTGAGTTGTGGTTGCTTGGTTTGATTGGTTTTAAGTGGAAGACAAGCTGACGTTGGAGTGGCAAAAAGTGGTCCACCACACGTGGCTGCTTCAAATTCCTTTTTACAGAAGCTACAGGGAGCCTGTAATGTAACAGCCTTGGACTGGCCAAGAGTCACTGGTGGCCAACTGCAGAATGGCGGAGGACACCTTGCCCGTCATGCTCCCCTGTTTCACAGTTGTCTGCTCTTTTCCATTGCCTTCTCACAGCTGCCGAAGTACAGCCAGATAAATGCTTCCCGCTGCCTTTTCATGCCAGGAAAAGCTTCCCCTGCCACATTTCTAACTTTCAGGCAGTTGTTAAAAGCACATGAGCTTGCCAAAAAAAGAAAAAAAAGTTGGCAACCATAGAACCTTGCATTTTAGGGAAGGGGAGGGAAGTCTCTCTTGAAATGAGGTGAAAATATTGTCGTGTAGAAGAGTTAAAGAAGCTTAGCTTCATTAGAGGACATGCTTGAGAAGAAGAATTGCAAGGTTTGAAAACCCAGCCGAATTTTTTATTTTTGTAAGGCTCGAAGTGAAAGCCCAGGGAGAATAATTATATGAAACACCCTGAACAGAGTGTGAAATGTCTCTACTGCCAACCCAAGCTATGAATAGCATTATTAAACATTAATAGCTCACATTTCATGAGAGGTTGGGAAGCAGATGTGAGACTGGTCCTAGTTGTAATTTCAGTGAGCAGGAACATTTCCTGTCATTTTTATCAATGTCGAACTATACAGGATACATTAAAAAAAAACTGGGAGGGAGAGGCATAATTAATAATCAATTTCCCTTTCATGACAATCAGCTAATATTTCCCTTCAGAGTATTTCAAGTTCCTCCTGAGTATTTTTCTTGGAGACAGATGTGGCCCTTGAGTAACTTAGTCCTTCCATGGATTGTTCCAGAAAACGTCTCTGGAGTCTTGTTCTCTCTCCCCCCCTGTCCACCTCCCATGTACACAGTCCTTTCTTGTCAAAAAGTATAGGTTATTACCATAAAGCAAACCCTAAATGCTTACTGTTTTAGTGTGCAACAGTGAAGGGCTCTGAAAATATTATGGCATGGTTTCCCCTGCTGAAAACTTTGAAGAAAAATATCCCGGGACACTTCAGTCTTCATGAAGGGTCTATTTGAGTGCTGGGGAGTAGAATCAGTACCCATTGATTAAACTTATTTCAGGCTGACTCACCACGAAATGAAGTGTCTTAATGTGATTTACTATTATAAAACATTGGGTTACATACAGATCGCAATGACTAAAATGATTACAGGTCAGGTGCAACATAATGGATCTATTCATGAACATTTTTTAGAGGGCCCCTTCCTTACAAATATGACATTATTTACATGGAAAAACTGAGGTCACACATTAAGTGTGTAAATATGTGTTCTTTTAGATTTATGAAACTGCTTTTCCTCACACTTAAGTGTTCTTGTCTCAGTTTCATTCCCGATGGAATACATCTCCCCAGGGTGGTGAAAGGGGACATTTTGAGCTTTAAACTATAAAATAATAATAATAAATCTAAGTGAAGTAAAGCAAGATGAATTTTTAAACCATGCCTTGCTAACTTGCTTTTAGCATAAAAATGTGTTTTATAGAGCCACCATGAGAAAAGAGGGATGCTTTCCATCTAGGGTGAGAATTTCCTGGCTATTCCCACAGTGAGAAACTTACAGGGAATTCTTATTTTTTAATAAATGTTAAAGACAGTCTCAGTGTATACTTTTTTGTGGGGGTTGGCTGCAATCTGAATGGCTGTTGCAGAGCATAACTCTGAGGGCAGAGAACTCCCAGACTGTTCAGACAATCAGGGCCACACCATTAAAAATGGAAATTTCATGTGTGAGAGGGTAAGGAATACATGGAGGTGTAGTTGGTAAATAAACACGGTCACAGGAGCTGCTGCATGTGAGGGGGAAAATAGACAGGACTGGGGCCAATATTACATTTATTAATTTAAGTATATCAGCACTTTATTTTTTAGCCATAACCTTTATTGTATTTCTATGAATTGACTGGACTGAGCAACAGGCTATTCTTCCCCTCCCCCAGCTAAAAACATACTTCTGCCCTCTATCCCCACCTTCCTTTCCTCCTTCTGAGTTACTTGGTTCATAAACATGGTAAACCCAAGCCAGACAGGGTACCGATTTTTAAATACTTAATGGGATTTAAATCAAGGGTAGACAACTTTTGGAGCTGATGAGACACACTGAAGTCCCAAAACATTCACCTTCTTCTATGGCTGTCAAATCTATATAAATATTATGTCATATAATTGATATATTAAACAAGACATGTGGGGATGAAATAGTGTGTATATATTTTAGTGATGAACTGTACCTCTCTAATGATTCCAGAAAAATTGTGACTAAAATGATATTTAGTTCTCTGTTTCTTTCTCTCTCTAAACTACTACTTTTGCCACAACTTCTATTGGATGAGGCTGTGTTAAAAAGCAAAACAAAACACTTTTTATAGGTAAACAAGGAATGCAGAAACTGTATTTGTGGAAAAGAGGGACTGTGTTCCCTGGAGACTTCCAGGAACATCACCCATGCTAACAAGACTCTGCATGGTACTAACAAGACTCTGCATGCCTTGTTTACATGTAAAAATGTAAGTTTTGTTTCAGCAACCATGATTGTGCTACCAAAATTTAGTGGCAGCTGGACTAGCATGCTGGCAGACATCCTCCGGGTACTGCTGCAATTTTCTCTTTGGATTTAGGAGGAGAGAAATGGCACGCAAATAGGTCACATAGGGCAAAAAAGAAGGTCATAGAAGGGAGCTGTATGATGCCCTCCAAACCAAGTACTGTGGTTTTGAAAGAAAATCAGCTCTGCAACATTGCATGGTGCCAGTAGTCCAGTGCAGATGGTACAAAGATAGTAATTCAAAATAGTTACATAGCATTAGGTGAGACATGTTCCGTACAGAGTGAAGCTGTCCGCTGGCCACAGCAAAACACTGGTGTTCGCTCTCAGCTTCATCCAAGTGGGTAGTTCCGCTGGTTTCATTGAAACTAATATGTAGCATGCTTAACTTGTTCACATAGTTTTGATCCAGTTCCATCTATTCCTGTTTTACTCAGCTTGATGAGTTTCCTCTTTTATAGTTGTGCCTCATATAAACAATATAAAGAAGATTATTTTGGAACCCATTTCCAAGCCAGCCTTACAGTTCGCCTGAATTACCATGCTGATGAAAGGAGATCTTACTATATTCCTTCCACTCACGATAGGCCTAGATCATCAATGTAACATCCGAGAACTTTTAAGACACAAAACTAGGTGTTCAGTTACGATGCAACAATTTTAGGTCATTTCATAAATTAAATATTCAACCTCCATACTAAGAAAAGATAGAATGCTCACAAGAAAAAGTGAGTGGGTACCTACCAGTTCTGAGAAGGTGCCTCAAGCTGATGGCAAACCCCATGAAATGTCCTGGTCCACAGCTTCTCCTTCCACCAACAAAATAAGCCTAATGCTTGTAAAAATCACTTGTCCCTCACTCCAGTTTTGAACCATCCTTTCCATTCATGGGGGACTGTGGCCCACTTTTTTCCTGTTTGTGGTCATCTTATTTACCCCTGTCCTGACACTTCAGTCCTGTAGTCATTCTTTGTGACTAAGGACCATTGTTTTCCTCTTTTGGGTTCTCTTCTTGTGTCCTGACTAGACCCAACTTGTCAGGTTGCATGCTAACCTCTCCAAAATGCCCCTCCATCATGAAATGCACATTAAAGTTAACTACAGTGGTGTCTCGCATAGCAACGATAATCGGTACAGCAAAAATAGCTGCAAAGCGATTTCGTCGCTATGTGATATTAAAAAGCCCATAGGAATGCATTGAAACCCCTTCAATGCGTTCCTATGGGCTTCAGACTCACCTTTAAACGAAAATCCTCCATACGGCGACCATTTTCGCTGCCCGGTAAGCGAGGAATCCGTCCCAGAAAACAGTGGGTGGCCATTTTTTTACCCGGCGGCCATTTTGGAACCGCCGATCAGATGTTAAAAAAATCATCGCTTTGCGATGATCGGTAAGCAAAACAGGGTACCAATCATCGCAAAGCAATTTTTCCCCATTTAAAACATCGCAATGCGATCGCTTTTGTGATCACAAAATCTTCATCACGATGCGATTTCTTCATTAAACGGGGCGCCCATTAAGCGAGGCACCACTGTATTCATTATGGAGATATTATCTATAATTTACAGACTCTATTCTAAAAAAATTGCAAACTATATATTAAGCCTACATTTTATACTTAAGCTGATTTTATATTTAGTCCTATTGCCTATAACTTACAATCTAGAATTACCTTAAATGTACCTATATGTACTTATGCTTTGTGATTTCTGACCTATACTCCATGTGCCTACATAGGTTTCCATCTAAAACCCGCACAAAGACTTAAATCTTAAAAAAGAAAAAGAAAAAAAGATATGGAGTGCCCCAATATCCTATACTCACAAGAATTTGGATGTTTCTATGCTAGATTTTCTGATACAGGCTGGACCACAATATTTTACCTCATAAAATGAAGCATAAAAGCTATGTTTGCATAACATTTATAAAATCTGTTTGCATATAAAATTTATGTCTATGTTTGCAAAATAGAAATAAATAACCATTTGCTGTCTTTTCACAATGCCCTATATCCATCACCTGAGGTGGTTACTTAATCCTTCTCTACAATTTGGTCATCCTCCCTCTTGTTACACAGGCTAAGTCATCAAGACACAGTGCTGCGGTTACACTAATGTTGGCTTCTAACATTTCCCCATTATCTCTCATTTTGTGAAATAAAACTCTCTTCTTTTCAAGATGAACCCTAATTCTCTATTGTTCAGCCAGAGGAAACAGCGGTTCTTTGATTCAAATTTCAGCTGAACTGGTTCCTGATCAATATATCTGGTTGGTAGAGGAGAGCTCGTCTAGATGAAGCGTTTGGTCTCCTGTATGCACCTGACTGTCCACAGATCATTTTTATTATTCCTGCCATTCTGATGAGACAAGATTTAAACTGGTAACAACAGTGTGTGTGAGAGCAGCAGAAACCCTGGTTTTCAGATTTTTGAAAACCAGTTCCTATAAGTGTTCTGTTTTTCTTTTGGTTTGTACTACAGCAAATTTGGGTAATAAAAGTTTCTTGGGTTGGAATCTTTTTTTAAAAAATGCACTAAAATCCAGAACAGAAGCTCATTCATTAAAGTAGCCATTCTCAATGGGGGCCATATGGGGGCTCTGGCACATTTGAAGAGGGCCACAAACTGGAAACAATTCTTCACACATCACCTTATAAGGTGTGTTGTGCAACTTATACCATCCTGATTTGTCCTGTATTTCTTTCATATTGTCTTTACAGCCATGGCAAAAAAATAAAAATAAATAAATAATAAATAAAAATAAAAAATAAAATAAAAAGGTTGACAACGGCAGCTTTAAAGAATTTAAAGGGTAACATGTGGAAGAATTGTTGTGAAAGACGGCTGATTTCCAAAGCAGATTAGCAGTGGATTGCACCTCCACTGTAAAGACCTCAGATCTTTTCCAGTGTTTTACTGGTATTACTTTTGCTTTCCAATATTTTAATAATGCTACTAATCTACTCTAAAAAAATATACACCAGAGGCACTCATTTTAAAATTATTTCTTTAAACTTCTTGAAATATTTTTAAGCCTTCCTTTTAAAATGATGACTTTTTAAGAAAAAGAAGTAGACGGGGTGGGGAGTAAATGTGGATGGAAACTGGAGTTTGACCTTGGCTCCTTTGGCACTAAAAGGCACCAACCTTCATGAAAAGAGTAGGAAGAAGAAATGCTCTCTATCTGAATGAGTCCAGAAATAGTTCTAGTGAAAGTCTTGGGGTTTGTGTTTGTTTCCATGATTATCTCTAGGGTTATTATTATTGACTACTTACTTATTGCCTACTTGTTTCATGTTGGCAGCAATATATCATGAATTGCATGAGGGCCAAACCTGACAAGAGGGCTTGTGCTAAGTACAAACTGACAGAGTCATTCTAAAACCTCTACCAGCTTCCCATATCCTCTTTCAATTCCTAGAGCTACAAGGCTAGCAGCTGTGGTCACAGAAAATAAAAATGTAAAGCAAACATGGAACAACTACATGAATTCACTGGGAGAGGTTATCCAGAGTTTTGGGCTTCGGTACCATTAGTATGCAGATGATACCCAATTCTATCTCTCCTTGCCATCTAAATCTGAGGAGGCTGTTTTGGTTATAGATTGGTGTCTGATGTCAGTAATGGACTGGATGAGGGAGAATAAACTGAAACTTAATCCAGATAACATAGAGGTGCTGCTGATGAGTTGAAAAGCAGATCAGGGAATAGAGATGCAGACTGTGCTGTATGGGATTGCGCTGTTTGGTGGTGCTATTGGATTCGTTTCTGAGCCTGGATTCCAGATTTTGGCAGTGACCAGGAGCACCTTTACACAATTAAAACTAGAGTGCCACCTGCACCCATTCCTGGAGAGGTCTGATGTGACCACAGTGGCAAATGCCTTAGTTACATCCAGGTTGGATAACTATAATGCTCTCTGTGTGGGATTGCCTCTGGAAAGTGTCAGAAAACTTCAGCAGGTCAAAAACGTGGCAGCCAAGTTACTGACTTGGAGAAGTGGGAGAGAGGCCTTCTCTGTTTCTGCTCCCAGATTCTGGAACTCGCTCCCAGAGGAGGCCTGGCTGACCCCATCCTTGCTGCCCTTCTGCAAGCATACAAAGACCTTTCTCTTTAGGCAAGATTTCCCTGAGTGACTGGCTGCCTGAGTGTGGTTTTAAAATGTTGTACCTTCCTGCTTGGAATGTGTTTTGGTGTTTTTGTATATTTTGTATGCTATTTGTTTGATCTTTTGAATATTAGTTGTTAGCTTTAATATTGTCTTTTAATGATGTAAGTTGCTTTGGGTCCTTTTAAGGAGAAACCGGAGTAAAAAAAAAAGGTTTTAAATGAATAAATAATGAAATAACTTATGTGTAAAGTAGGAATATGTTCCATACAAGAGCAATCCATGTTTACAGAGCAAAAACATGACCCATCCTCTCCCCAAATGGAGAAGTTGAATGTTTGTGAGGCAGTCAGCAGGGAAGATAGCCACCCAAAATAAGAGAAGCACGGTACTGTAATCAAACAATGAAATAAAACCCATGTAGTCTAACTAATACAAATTTCTCACAATAACTCAATTTTCTTTAGGGACTAACAGTATGAATATTGACCAGGTTTCAATTAATGCAAAATTCATTAATTGAAACAAACAGATCAACAAGGAAGCTGAAAAGTATTTCAAGGAAGTGTTCAGTTTGTATAGTCCATTTCTTTTATGTGTAAGAATTCAATAAAGGCTTTAACTCTCACAAATTCTCACATTTTCTTTGATAACAGTCACCCTGGGGGGTGGGGATGGAATTAAAATGTGATAATCCAGTCTATTCCAGAATTTTACAAATTCAAGTCAGTTTCTGATAGTTTCATGAGCATTTGCCTCAGGCATGTTGTGAGAATGGCTGATGGCCGGATTCCAAAAGATCTCCTGTATGGAAGACTAGTGCAGGGAAATTGCTCCAGAGGGAGACCACAGCTGTGATACAAGGATATCTGCTAGCGGGATCTGAAGGCCTTAGGATTGGACCTCAACAGATGGGAAACCCTGAGATCTGAGCAGTCAGCTTGGAGGCAGGCGGTGCAGCATGGCCTCTCCCAATTTGAAGAGACACTTGTTCAGCAGGCCAAGGCAAAGAGGCAGTCCAGGAAGCAGCAAAATCAGGGAGCTGGACAGGTAACAGATTGTATTTGTCTTCAGTGTGGAAGGGATTGTCACTCTCGAATTGGCTTTCTCAGCCACACTAGACCACTATTCAGAGCATGTTACCATAGTCTCTCAAGACTGAAGGATGCCTACACCATTAGCATATCCATTTGTATAATATAATCCTCTGGCTAGATCTTTTCCATGTGAATACTATCTCACTCTTCAGCATCCTTCTATAATGTTCCAAGTGGATTGGGACACCATCTTTCTTCTTTTCAGGGAGGCCTGAAAAGTATCCCATTTCCTTTCAGGTGGACCTAATGTATTCTGGTCTAACCTTGTCTACTTTTTCCTTCAGCTTTGTAACCACTTGCCATTTCCTTCATACATCATCCTGCTTCACTTGGTGTTGTATGCTATGGACTGAACCTTAGAGCTATAGTCTGAGAACCACAGATGTTATTGTTCATATTCTGCCCTTTTATCTTGTCCATTGTATGTCGTTCTCTAGGTGGAAAGGTGCTGCCACATTTTTGACCCCAGCTAACCTGAAATGAGGAGAATTATCCTCCCACTAATGTACTCCTTGGAATGGCAATTGGCACCATGCTTTATCTGTGACCTTTGCTATGTGGAGTGGAGTTTCACAGTTGGGCTGCCGCCTGGTCAGACTGACCTATGTCAAAATGCAGGCTGTGTCAAAATCCTTTTTACTTCTTAGGCTCCTTCAGTCTGCTGACCGCTGTAGAAACAGATGATGATTTCAAAGAACTCCTTTTTCTATCTGACCAGGACATGATCTTGTCACTTTTCAGCATTGATTTTTTTTTCAGTGTAACTGAAAGTGTGTGTGTATGTGTGTCAATTTTTTTTAATGGACGAGGCTGAATTTAATTAACTGGAATATGACTGAAGCAAAGGGCTAGTTCACACTTTTTTTTTCATGTAGTGGTGATTGGAGCAAGCTTCTAAACTCCACAAACCCTTTCCCACTATGACTGGAACCCCTCCTGTGGAGCCTATAGGGAGGGAAGTGGATGCCAATGCGTGACCCCTGCAAGATGGTGGAATTGGCTGAGGTTTCTCATAGAAAAATCTACATAGCAAGATGGAACAAATCCAAACCTTTGTATATTCCATGCCATTTTTGTGTAAGTGTGTGAGAGACCTGAATCAGAGTTTTGATCCGTAATACCCAACACTCTCAGAGTTTTCAACCTGTCTTAAAAATGAAAGTTCCTTTGATGCTACTTTTTTCCTACTGCCATTAATGATGAATTTATCACCGTGTATTTCCATCCTTTAAATTTTATTTCAATGGTAGTTTAATGCCCAATTACAGAGTTCCCTTCCTATCACTGATGACACTAAAATACATGCCAGCATTAATACTTTTCACACACACACACACAGACACACCAATTTCCTAAATCCAAAAGCTTTTGCAACTTGAATCACTGGAGGAAAACACCGAATTAAGATAATACAACTTGACATTTGTGCAAGTACATCGCAGTTCAAATTATGCCTGAGCGTCCCCCCTGCTCCCTGAATTAGTCGTGAAACTTGTGCTTTTGTGAGACATGAAATGTATTGACATGCATTGCAGGAAACTGCTCTGATGTACAGTAATCTAGCCACTGCATCCTCTTGTTCCACGGTCTCATAAATCCATACATGGCATTGTCTTCATTGTGAGGGCGCTGGAAAAAAAAAAGTCCAAACTGCATTTTCTTGTGACAATGAAGCTACTTATTCACCAGATTATTGGTTTTAGCCCCTCCCCACAAAGCAAGCCACCTTACCATGTTCTGTTTAATATCTAATGAGAACCTTCATAACTGCTTGTTGTCTTTCAGTACCTTTGGGGAGGGCAAAGACTAATCTACGCTTCCAGAAGTTTTTTTAAAAAACCTGATATTTAAAATTATACAGAAGATGTGTCAAAATGTTAAGTTTGGTTTTAAACAAACTAGCTCTGGCCTTTAAAATGTGCTGTGGTGGTAGCTCTGCCGAAAACTACATTAGGACATGAAGCTTCAATACAGAAGACCCCTCGTCTTAACAGTTGGAAGGCAGAATGCAGTTCATTTGTTTATTCCCCATTCTCCTCAAGGGGACCAAGAAAAAGAAGCAGAAGATGCAGGGCGGGGGGAAAGAGTGGAGAATATCATCCTCACCTGGAGTCCCCTGAAATCCAGTGAATGAAGTAAAACAATGGAGTGATAATACCCTTGTGCCTGGAACATTGACAGTTTGTGACTGTGACAGTCTGCTCAGATTTAGGGGTAAGGTGTCTGTCTACTCAGCCCGTTGGTCACTCCATTTGGGATTGCTCTAGGTAGTAGATACTGGTCGGAATGGAAAAGAACATCAAAAATCTACCAGTGAAAAAAGGTCCAGCTTCCAAAAGGTTATTTTTGGGAGTGAGGGCAACTCTTTCACCCCTGTGACCTAGTAAAGGGTATGTAGTGAATCAGTAGAGGCTGTGGATGCCACAGCAAACTTGACTTCACAGGGTCAGATTCTCAGCTGGTGTACAGCAACATATCTTCTGTTTTGACAGCTGTGACTTCTCTTTTTTACTACTAAAGAGGTAGTTAAAAACAATTCACCTGCTGTTAAAGGTCATAGACAACTGGTTTGGAGCATCTAAGAATGGGGGGGGGGTTGGAGAAAGAAGACTTTGCCATGGATAAATCAAGATGCACCCTCAATGGCCTTTGAAATACCAAATGTAATAGCAGCAATTTTTCTCCCCTCATGGTGGTCAGAGCAAACAGAGGTTGTAACCCTGCTGATTTTGATTTAAACTAGCTTTGTTGGCAAAATGTGCATGGGAAAACTATAAGAGTGATCAAATGATTGATTCATTGAAATTCCTTTAAAATGTTGTCTTTGTGATACTTAAGACATTTTGACCGTTTCTGAACCAATTACTTTCCAGCTTGGCAAGGGCTCCAAGCAGGCAAACAAAATAATGTGTAAATGCAGTGAAATTTTCATTTGAATTTCAATGTTTGGAGAGGGGGAGGTTAAATAATTCAACATCAGATTTCTTTTTTTTTTTTTTTGCATAAAAACCCACAAGAAGGAACTAAACACAAAGGGAAAATGCTATGTGCACCTCCTAACTAGAACTTTCTCCTCCTCCTCCTCCTTGTGATATAGCACAGAATGGGGACTAAAGAAATAAGAGATATGAAGACCATTCAGGCAACTACTCACTTGAATTCTGAAAAAAAAAATCTGGGTAAAAGCCACTGGATTGTGTCAGTCATTTGATTCCCTGATGCGCCTTCCAAAGGAGGAGCCTCTGTACCTCCCCTGAACAGTCCAAAGCCACCAGAGGAAGGAACAAGTACAGAATTTCTGTATAACTTTGTGCCTTGGAAAAACCCTGGCAAAGGTCACCATAAGTTGGAATCAACTTGATGGCACATAAACATTGATATATCTGGATGAGCTTTTTGGAAGGCAACCCCATTTTGTCTTTTATATGAGTAGGATAGACGAGGCCCACCAGATGCTGTTAGGTTCCACTTCCCATTAGGTCCAGACAGAATGGCCAAAGGTGAGGGATGAGAAGAGTTATAGAGTCCAAAATTAACAGTGTCCGTTGCAAGAAGTATATAGAGATGGAGCATTCCCAAAAGATCCTCCCCAACTATTTCTGAACAGGGACTAGAAATAGTCTACACTCTGCTCCTGAAATATTCACACTGTCACTGTGGAATATCCTTGACAAAATAGCAAAAAACATTCCTGTATTTTCTAGTCACTATTCAGCACAGTAGCATTCACGATCATGTGTGAATCCTTCTGCCTAAAAAATCTGACAGTAATAACTCAAGCAGGCAACCAGCAGGAGAATAGCTAGTGTGCATCTTCAAAATACCTTTTAGTCTGGAATGGGCCGATTGCGAAGGCTGTTCATGGGGAAGATCCAGAAGAGCAAAGTTTAAAGGGAAAGTGCTGTGCAGCCAGTGTGATGTCTCTGTTTAAGATAAAGAGAAGAAAAGTGATGGTTAGTGAATACAGAAGCATGTCATCAAATAAATGGAAGCTCTGTTCTTGCTGGATTAAGTGCATAAAACATAAGACATCCAGTAATACCACCGAATTTACAGGATTACAGTGCTTAGCTTGAGGAAGTGGATTTCATCCACAAAAAGCTTGCTACTTGTTTTATTTTTTAGCAGTCCAATAAAAGTTCTCACCCACTCTTGCATTTGTGTAACCTTGGGGACCACATGATCTATTCCTTGTTCCTGCTGGACTATATAAGATACCACTAATGGCTGCACATGGCACAACCTGCAAGACATTGTAGACTCTCAACACCAGCCATGTGAGATCAACCACAGGTGAGCAGAACAAGGAGAAACATCTCCTTATGCCAGTGGTTCCCAACCTTTTAAAAGTCTCAACCCCCTTTTATAATAGCCAATAACCTGTGACACCCTGCCACAAGGTTTGCATAAAAAGGCACTTTTAATGGGGCAGAGTAATCTGTTCTCAGAAAGTAGAGGATTCTTTCTCCCCCAAAGGCCCAGTTTCAAATACAGTGGTGCCTCGCTAGACTGTTTTTTCGCTAGACATTGGCTTTTTGCGATCGCTATAACGATTCACAAAACAGTGATTCCTATCAGGGAATTTCGCTGGACAATGTTTGGCCCCTGCTTCGCAAACCGATTTTCACTAGATTACGATTTTGACAGCTCCCTCCGTGCTCACAAAACAGGTGTTTTCGGGACCTAAGCTTTGCAAGACAGCGATTTAAACAGCTGATCGGCGGTTTGCAAAGCGGCTTTCCTATAGCCGATCTTTGCTAGACAACAACGATTCTTCCCCATTGGAATGCATTAAACAGGTTTCAATGCATTCCAATGGGGAAATGCTTTTTGCTAGACGATGATTTTGCTAAACAGCAATTTCAGTGGAATGGATTATCATTGTCTAGTGAGGCACCACTGTACAAATACTTCCACCCTAATGTTAATATCTAGCTCTGAAAGGTAAGGAAAATATTATTTAACAAGGGCTACAACATATATAAGGCAGCCCATGACCCCCTTGCCAGAAAACATTTTGCAAATCCTTGAGAAACACTGCCTTATACTCGGGGGGGGGGGGGAGAGAATAATCTGACTTTTAATTTGGCACAGTTGGCTGCTTCTACCTGGTGAATGACCCAAATGATAACCTCTAACCTGTGCTAGAAGCTACTAAGTTGTTGTGTTGTCTACACAGCTAAAAAGAAAATGTATGTTTCAAGAAAGCATTGTGAAAGCGTATGAGTGACAATTACAGGGGAATTGGCAGCCTTTTGGTCTCAAGAGGGGGGTAAAAATTCCAAGCCTTGCAGGGACAGTAGAGGCCCAACCTCAAGAAGACCTGAATTGTCCCTCACAGACATATATGATCAGGTTTTGGACTTTTGCCTGCAATTTTTCTGCACGATCCATGAAGGAAGTGTGTGTAGCTTGAGGAAGTGGATTTGATACACGCAAGCTTGCTACTTGTTTTATTTTTAAGTGGTCAAATAAAAGGTATCATCAATGCTCACATTTGTGTAATCTTATAGGATCACCTTATCTATCTCCAGAGAAATCTAAATGTGGGACAGGAAGCAACAGTTAGAACTGGAGATGGAACAACTGATTGGTTCAAAATTGGAAAAGGAGTACGACAAGGCTGTATATTGTCCCCCTGAATATTTAACTTATATGCAGAATACATCATGCGGAAGGCTGGAGTGGATGAAACCCAAGCCGGGATTAAGATTGCTGGAAGAAATATCAACAACCTCCGATATGCAGATGATACCACTCTGATGGCAGAAAGTGAGGAGGAATTAAAGAACCTCATAATGAGGGTGAAAGAGGAGAGTGCAAAAAATGGTCTGAAACTCAACATTAAAATAACTAAGATCATGGCCACTGGTCCCATCACCTCCTGGGAAATCAAAGGGGAAGATATGGAGGCAGTGACAGATTTCACTTTCTTGGGCTCCATGATCACTGCAGATGGTGACAGCAGCCACAAAACTAAAAGACGCCTGCTTTTTGGGAGGAAAACGATGACAAACCTCGATAGCATCTTAAAATGCAGAGACATCACCTTGCCAACAAAAGTCAGAATAGTCAAAGCTATGGTTTTCCCTGTAGTGATGTACGGAAGTGAGAGCTGGACCATAAAGAAAGCTGACTGCCGAAGAATTGATGCTTTTGAATTGTGGTGTTGGAGGAGGCTCTTGAGAGTCCCCTGGATTGCAAGGAGAACTAACCTATCCATTCTAAAGGAAATCAACCCTGAGTGCTCACTGGAAGGACAGATCCTGAAGCTGAGGCTCCAATATTTTGGCCATCTCGTGAGAAGAGAAGACTTCCTGGAAAAGATGCTGATGTTGGGAAAGTGTGAAGGCAGGAGGAGAAGGGGATGACAGAGGATGAGATGGTTGGACAGTGTCATCGAAGCAACCAACATGAATTTAACCCAACTCCGGGAGGCAGTGGAGGACAGGAGGGCCTGGTGTGCTCTGGTCCATGGGGTCACAAAGAGTCGGACATGACTAAATGACTAAACAACAACAACAAAACAGGATTGTTATACTTAAGATATGGGGGATAACTCTCATTCTTAGGCCTTTAAATCCAGTGACGGTTATAAATACAGGAAGTAATAGTTAACAAGTTGTAGTAAGGTTGCAAAACATTTTCCTATTTAGGATGCATAGGATTTTTTTTTTCTATTTTACTGTTATTTCTATTCAATGTGTTCAGTTTGGTTTAGAGATTTTAGCAACCAGACAGGTGTTTGGTGCTTCAAAGCCCCGCCTCCTCTGGCAGGTGGCCACTCAGAGGCAGTGGCCTATCTTCCCTGCCCCGCCTCCTCTGGGCACTGCCTCTGAGTGGGTGCCCACTGGAGGAGGTGGGGCTTTAAAGTTCTGAACACCTGTTTGGCTGCTAAATGGACTGGCAGAAGCTGCTCAAATGGCCGTTTGTGCCCATCTCTATTTGGTTCTACACTACTCACAGAAATCCAGTTATCGTACAGCCTTAAGCAAGTATGCATTATTATACCAAATAGGTAACAAAAACAAAATTTTCCTTAATATGGCATTGGCAGGGCAATTTTAGAGCAATTTAGTTTGCTTTCCCTTTCCTGCCCACTGCAGCTCTTGAAGTGTCTGAAAAACCATCTCCAGAAGCTTTCCCAACCCTCCAGAACAGGTTCTTTTTTCAAGATGGGGAGCTGCCATGAGAAAAGGAGGTCATCTGTTTCAGTTGTGCTATACGGTACAAGTCCCCCAGTTTAGGTCCAGTGCTGAATACAGCCCTTACTAAAATAAATAAGAAAACCACAAAGAAAATGTGACTAATTTTACAGCAGAGAAACAGTATAGGAGGAATGGGCTTTTTCTTCTTTAACTCCTCCTCACCCCGAATGGATTTTATTTCAAACCAGCTGCTGCAGCTCTGCAGACGGGAAAAGAAAGACAAACCTTCCTCATTACCACTTGTGCTCTTTCAGAGGATAATTTCGCCTGTTTAATAAGATGGGAGAATGAAGTCAGGCATGAGCTGGGGAAAGGTCATAGCGTGTGCTCAGAGGTATATTAACTACTGTTGAGGGGGGCATTGGCTGACCTCTAGGAGGACAAAATTAAGGAGCAAAATAGTAAATATTTTCAATGGCCTTTTATTACACCCAGGGCCATTTCAAGTGAACGAAGGCTATGAGAAAGCTTTCAGCAAAGAAATAGAAGTGCTTAGGGTTGGTTTTTTTTTCTCCTAAAGCATCTTGCCAGCTGGACGTAAAATTGATTCCAGTCAAGGTTAATAGGAAATAGCTAATGAAGGGACAGGATCCAAAGCTTTGCATCATGCCTCATTGTGTCTCCCGTCAGTAATTAATACTACTGACTCCTGCAACCTGAGCACATTTTCTCCTAACAGGAACTTACGATTCCACAGGCAATATATGGTTAGGAGCTTCCTCCTGATGTTTTATGGCTCCCATGAACAGGGCCCTCCCATCCAATTCCTTCAAGTCATTTCCAGGATGGCGATTTGCATCTATCACCATGGCTGCGATGCATTCTATTTGTGAGGCCCATTGTTAGAATGCTAGTGTCAATATATTTCCCTTATATATAATCTATTCACACACACACACCACACCCCAATTTTCTGGCTGGAAATGTACCTTTATTTGAGACCACTCTGTAGAAAGCAAGCGGATACTTCTCTTGCAATGTTGTCACGAAGCACGGTTACCATATCATCTCGTTGCCGACAGGGCAGAAACAGCAGCAAAGTTTAGTAGGTTGAACTCACATCATTCCCCCTCACTCTGGTCAGAGAATGAGGGTGGAAAGAGCCACTGTCTGGCATTATTTTTTCAGAGCTTCTACTAAGATTAAAAGAGAGGGGGGCATTGCTTGGTTAAAGTAGGAGTGAAAAATTTGAGGGCTAAACTATAAACAGATACCTACTTCATAATCAGAAATGGACTTTCTCCAGAGTCACATTTCTTCAAATGCATGATCAGCTTGCTAATGAAACCCATCGCCCAACTCCTGATGACCAGCTACCAGACATAGGCAAGCTAAAGTGGAGCTTGCTCAGATGTGGAAAGCTTGTGGTGAGATTTTTAAAGGAAGGTCTAATAGCAAGATAGTGTTTTGAATTGTTTGGGCCCATCTGGCTGTCACTGTGGAGCTAGTCCTAGAGTCAACAAACAGTTGTTTTCATCGTTTAGTCATGTCCGACTCTTCGTGACCCCATGGACCAGAGCATGCCAGGCCCTCCTGTCTTCCACTGCCTCCCGGAGTGGTGTCAAATTCATGTTTGTTGCTTCAATCACACTGTCCATCCATCACATCCTCTGTCATCCCCTTCTCCTCTTGCCCTCACACTTTCCCAACATCAGAGTCTTTTCCAGGGAGTCTTCTCTTCTCATGAGATGGCCAAAGTATTGGAGCCTCAGCTTCAGGATCTGTCCTTCCAGTGAGCACTCAGGGTTGATTTCCTTTAGAATGGATAGGTTTGTTCTCCTTGCAGTCCAGGGGACTCTCAAGAGCCTCCTCCAGCACCACAATTCAAAAGCATCATTTCTTCGGCAGTCAGCTTTCTTTATGGTCCAGCTCTCACTTCCATACATCACTACAGGAAAAATCATAGCTTTGACTATTTGGACTTTTGTTGGCAAGGTGATGTCTCTGCTTTTTAAGATGCTGTCAAGGTTTGTCATCGCTTTCCTCCCAAGGAGCGGGGGTCTTTTGATTTCATGGCTGCTGTCTTCATCTGCAGTGATCATGGAGCCCAAGAAGGTGAAATCTGTCACTGCCTCCATAACTTCCCCTTCTATTTCCCAGGAGGTGATGGGGCCAGTGGCCATGATCTTAGTTTTTTTTTTTATGTTGAGCTTCAGACCATTTTTGCACTCTCCTCTTTCACTCTCATTATGAGGTTCTTTAATTCCTGCTCACTTTCTGCCATCAGAGTGGTATCATCTGCACATCGGAGGTTGCTGATATTTTCTCTGGCAGTCTTAATTCTGGCTTGGGATTCCTCCAGTCCAGCCTTTCGCATGACAACAAACAGAGTGTTTGGTAAAATAGGTACAAACTGAAGCTCCGAGTCCACAGCAGTCCAGGTTGTCAGTTTTAGAGTCATACAACCAAACAGGGAAAGTTCAATAAAATTAAATAAAAATTTAAAAAAAACACCAAGGGACCACAGCAGAATTCAGGCTACATGGCAATCAGGACCTGGAAAAGATATGAGAACACAGGGGCAAGCGGAGGTTTGTGTAGCTGGGTTGCCTGAGCCCTACTCTGCTCTTGGCTGCAAGCATTTGGGCCTGCTGGTAGGACAGCTCAGCTGCAGAATCTGGCCACCAGATCTTGGTAAGAACAACTGACCGTTAAGGAGGCTACCTACTCTTGAGGAATCCCCTTCTTTTCTTGCATTTGAGCATTTTTGCAGCTTCTCTCCAGAGCTGTGGGGGGCACTTTCATTTGGGAATTCAGACTCCTGGCCCTCCAAGCATCTGGGAATCTGGTCTCCTGAACCACGGAGACTCTTGAATTTGCTGAATATGGCAATTCTTCACTCCTGTTGGGGTTCAAGAGATTCATCCCCACTGGGCAATGCATCTGGCGAAGGCATGCCAGACCCAAGTGTGTTTATTCAAACATCCTGTGAAGGTACATCCTTAATAGATGTGCTTGTTTTACGGACATGGATAACAACTTTTTCTGCAGAAAAAATGCATGAAAAAAATGGTATATGGGGGGAGTCAAGGAACTTCCACACTGACACTGCACAGCGCACACCTTTCCTTTTGCTACAGAGTTAATGTACAGAAATAGATACTAAAAACAGAGCCTGTGGAGGAAAACAAACAAACAAAAAAACACATCCATTTTAAGTCAGGACTAGAGATGGGGAAAACTCACCATTTTGGTGAGTCGTCCTGCTTCGTGAGTTGTCAAATGTTGACGACTCACGAAGCACAAAGCTGACCCCATGAACCGATGAAGCATGAATTTATTAGTCGATTTGTGGGGGTGGGTTACTAAAAAACCCTGACCCCCCACCCCATGCCTTCCTGCGCTGCTGCCACCCCTGAGAATGCTTTCCCGCCACTGACGCCCCCCACTGTAACCACTGCCACCGCCATTGCCACCGTCTCCAGCTGGCCTCCACAGTCATGGCCTGTAGAAAGGGAGACTGGCTGACCTTTGCAAAGATGGTGGTTGTGGCTTCATTTAGGGTAGGGAGGCTGCAGCTGCCATCTTTGCAAAGGGCATGCAGTGTCCCTTTCTATAGGCCATGACTGCAGAGGCCTGCTGGAGACACCAGCAGCAATGGCGATTACAAAGGGGGACTTTGGTGGGGGTAGTGACAGGGGGGTTGGCACAGCAGGGTGGTGGGGGTGGTGGGACAGGGGCTACGGTCGGGAGAGAAAGGGGTGGGGGAATAGGCTGTGGGGGTGGGTGGGTACCTATCGTCTCGCCGATCAGCTGATTGACGAGACAGTAGGCAGACTGCGAAATCTATCGGATTTATAGGCTAGCCTTCCCTCTCTTTGTACAAGGGACGAATAAACATAGGGCAATAGTTGTCTTTTTGTATTTCGGGGGTGTCTCTAGAACCCACAAATATGAAGGGACAAATATTTAACCAATCAGTGATTTCTGACAAATTTATTTATTTATTTATTTATTTATTTATTTATTTATTTATTTATTTAGTTAGTTAGTTAGTTAGTTAGTTAGTTAGTTAGTTAGTTAGTTAGTTAGTTAGTTAGTTAAACTTATATGCCACCCTCACCCAAAGGTCTCTGGGTGGCTTACAACAATTCATAGGCATCCTTCAGTCTTGAGAGACTATGGTAACATGCTCTGTATGGAGAAGTGTCCTCTCCAGAGCATGAAGCCTGGGTAAAGGAATATGGAGGATAGGCTGTTACCCAAGCAGCAAATCCCCCCTCTCCACATCACTGAAATAGTCCAATGGAAAGGCAAGAGCCAATGCAACTGGTTCCAGCAATGTTGCAGGAGTTGACAGAACGACACGAACTGCCTTCGGGACTCCAACTCCGGATTTTGCCTCGAGGTTAACTCCTGAAGCCTTTTCCATGAGTGGATATAGCCACAAGGCAGTGGAGGTTTGAAATTGGAGTCTTCATTCTCCTAGATGGGCTGCCTTCCATGGCTGATGAGCCCCACCTACCCGGCCTGCTCCCTAATAGTGCGGAAGTATGATCCGACCCTTAAAACTTTCCTGCCTCCCAGGTGTATGCAATGCTAATTGACTTTCCTATTTACCATATTAGGGTCAGAGATAGAGTCAATGAATTTGAGGATTTCAATTGCACACCCTCATTTAAGGAGGGGAAAGCCCCACCTCCTAGGCGATGCAGTGTGTGTGGGGGGAAACAAAAGAAATCCCAGCAAAAACAAACTCCTCAGCAAAATGTTCATGCAGGCAAACTTGGTCTTCAGCCGCAGCTCAACTACCTAGGGAAAAGGGCCCAGGTCCTGGCCCACCCTCATATACAACAATTATAATAAAATAAAAAGGATAAAACAATTAAAATATATACTCTAAAAATTTCCATCAGGAAACAATTTATATTATTTCAGTTAAAAGCCTTCTAGAACAGGAAGGTTTGGACCTGGCGCCAAAATGTCATTAGCGATCCATTTTTTAATTTGTCCCCATGTCTACTCGGGGCATTACTTTTTGTGAAACAATTAGAGTGATTGTGGATTGAAAAGGATGTGCACATTTGGCTTCTTCCTTCCTTCCTTCCTTCCTTCCTTCCTTCCTTCCTTCCTTCCTTCCTTCCTTCCTTCCTTCCTTCCTTCCATAGAAATGGCTATTCTAAATATTGCTGAAGTGGCACAGAAGATGATGGAGGATGGGGTAGCTTTTCTGGCATGTGACACATATTTGGTAGAGTCCCATTGCTGATTTATACTCGTGTAAAGAGAAATTGCGTATGCTACGGGAGCACGTTGCCACTCATGAGCAAAGTGCTGGTTGTGTTCTTGTGAGGCCATGCCTAGGAATGCAACCTGGTCCTTGTTACAGAATAGCAACTTGCTGTTGCAATTTATGTGTTTTCCCTCATTCGGGCATAAATCAGCAAGAGGAATTTGGCCTTTAAAGCTTCCATGAGTATTATAGATCTGGATAACCATGAGAAAATCAGGATCGGAGTAGTCTCTTTCTCCTGCCAGAAGAAGGACACAGCCAGACAAGAAAGAGCAAGAGTGAATCCTGGCTAGTCTAAGATCCTTTGCAGATGTCTTTTCCAAGGTATTTGATGTGTGCCAAGTCATACAAGGTCAAGAGCCTCTATCCATGTGAGAAAAAGTAAGTCGAGTGGGATGGGCTTGGCATTTTTGACAGCATATACTCTAGCAATTGGGGAGTGGGGCGGACACACATATAAATAAGATTCATTCTGTAATTTCGTTTTAAATCTCAAGCTGGAGATGCATCCAGACACAATTACATGCACCACATTACACCAGCAACTAATGCTGAGGTGTACTTTGATGGCTGAGCCTTACTGAATGACTTTGATAGCCCGTTGTTATTACACGTTGCACATGTTCGGTGAAGAGACAGAGGGAGAGATGGGGGGGCTAAGGATCCAAAGGGCTTTGAACCCAGAGTGGGCATTGAGGGCCAAGAGAAGGGGAAAAAAAGCCAAAAGTTTGCATCATGTAGTGGGCAGGATCTCAGACAGAAGCAGGGTACGGGTTACCAGGGCAACTTGCTTTTCAAAAAAATGACTTCCCAATGTAGAAAGTATAGCCCAAAACATTTATGGTGCCATTTATTACAGCATTAACAGTCCCTCTGTCTCAATAAAGCAAAGTCGCACTACAGGGTAAGACTCAAATAAACTGAATTTTGTTTTGTTTATTAGTTCTTTCCCAGGGAACAGGGGAGCAAATGGACTCAATTAATTCCCAGCTATCCAGGGCCTTAAAGCACATTCCGCTTAGGCTAAACAATTTGTTCTTTGATATTCTTATCAAATGTACTAGGATTTAAATCTTTTTAATGTATCTCATAAACCTGAAGGGGAATGCTCTCTGTAGTGGCTGAGGGGGTCTCTCTGTGAGGAGATGGATTTGCGTGTTTTCTTTCTTTCTTTTGTTATTGTGCAGAAAATAACTTTCAAGAACACCTCCTCAATAATGGTTCCTCATTTGTTTAAAAACTTTAAAAATTGCAAGGGAGAGGATGGGAAGGTGTTTTTTTCATCCCAATAATTCATCATATACCTTTTAGATGGGGAAGCAATGAAGTGTGAGCTGCACCTCCATAGGTTCATCACACTGTCTTGCTGTATATTCAAAGGGTGGGCAGCCACGTAAGCTGGCCCAAATGGTGGGTCTTTATTGCAAAATCACCATCTGCCCAGGCTTCTCATTGATCATAGTAGTGAGAAATACGTCTGAAAGACTTTCATGACCAGTCCCATGCATGTGACGTTTGACCTCCAAATTTTGCAGCACTACAATTTTACACCCTGACGTGGTTCTGTTGCATTTCTGTAATGAACAAAGACACTTGAGAGCCAATCAAACAGGTGTCCATAATAATGATTATTCTGGCATGGGCATTCTTGGAGTTATTATCCGAAAAAGTTACTTTTTTTGGACTACAATTCAGTGAATAAAATGGATGTCTAAAAACAATTACATTTCAGAATCTTGATCAACAGCACATGCCATATTTTTTTTCAGTTAAAAGCTAGGGGAGAACAGAGACATTTAAAAACTTTATCAAAAGAAGTTGTAGCTGGGGCCAAAGATTTATATTTGTAGGGAGGAACAGAAGCCTCCACTGAGAGGTTCCACCTCTACTGCTCACCTGCCTTAGAAATTTTCATAGTGAGTCCTCCCAAGATTATCTGAAATTCAGAAAAGGTCCCTTTTGGGACTATAATTCTGCTGGCCAAGCTCGATGAGGGATTGATTTTGGGAGCTGTAAGAGTAACTTTTCCATGGTCTGAGCCAAATATTACTATCATAACTGCTGTGCACACAAAATGGCAAACTGCATTTTCCTATCAGTTATTTTTGGGGAATACGGTGTGTGTGTGTGTGTGTGTGTGTGTGTGTGTGTGTGTGTGTGTGTGTGTGTGTGTGTGTGTGTGTGTGTGTGTGTGTGTGTGTGTGTGTGTGTGTGTGTGTGTGTGTGTGTGTGTGTGTGTGTGTGTGTGAGAGAGAGAGAGAGAGAGAGAGAGAGAGAGAGAGAGAGAGTGGTGCATCTAACATACTCAGTATTGTTTCACTGATGCCAAAGAGTGATTGAATAACTACCACCTTCCCCACCTGAGGGAGGAAATGCTCTTGAAATTTGCCTAGAAAGATCCCAGGAGAAGAGATGACTGCCATTGGCCTCTGGTTTTGGTATTAAAAATATTTCCTCTTACCTACCAGAGCACAGGGCTTAAAGTAGGGCATTTGTACATATGGTTCTTTCCGCCAAATGCTCATCATATTGACAGGAATTGCTTCAACTGAACAATTTCATCAATGTGCTCAGGCCTGTTTGTAGGTGGCATCCTCAGGGCAGATTCCACTCTCATCCAAGACCAGGGCCTTATCCCATTATTGTTTTTAAAACCTCTTCCAGGTGCACTCAAATTCCACTTCCCTGGCTGTTTTTTTCCCCTCCTTTCCTCCCCCGCCTTCTGCCATGATTATTTCTTTCTTCTTCTTCTTTTGTTTCCACTGTTGTTAGAAAGAAAATGTATGAAATGTGAATGCTCTCATCTTGGACAAGAAATGGCAGTTTTACAGGATTAGCCTCCGGGCTCCACCAGCCTTAGTTGTAATACAGGTTTGAGAGAAAACACCCACCCACACACTCACACACACACGTATATGAACGCATGCATGCACACACACACACACAGTGACTTCTGTGCCAAGTTTGCACTGCTGCATTGACAGCTATAGAATTGCACCTATTGATTGTGGTGTAAGGGAGAATGTTTCATCAACCTTTAATTGAGCCAATTTCTAAATGGAATAGGGTCAGGTCTGGTTGGCTGTGAGGAAAACAAAGCAGCTTCTTTAAACTAACAAAAAGAAGCAGGTTCTTCATAAACAACCCACAATTTTTATCCCTCCTAGGGAATTCATGTGTCCTAGAATTTGCTATCCCCATGCTGAAGACTGTACAATGGGTATTTCTGTATCTCTCTGTGTTTGTATGTGACACAAACACACACAGAGCAGTTCCACATTTAATTATGGCTTTTGCATGCTTGCAAACAACCTCCATTTTTTTTCTTTCAGATTCAGTTTATTGTTTTAGAGTATTCAGTTATTGCACATTATAATATAAATAATTTACACAGGTTAAGGATGTTTCTGAATAGGCTACAGAATGAACTAGAGTGGTTTTGGAAAAAAAATAGAGATGTTCACAAATGCTGGAGGGGAAATCAGTGTATTACAATCTACTTCAGCTTCAATGAGTTACTCTTGCTCATCAGGAGATTCAGGAAATCGAAGCTGGGGAAATGATTTATTTTATCCATTGTGGTAGCAGAAGATGAAAATGTGGACGAAAAAAAAAATACCAGACAGATAATGTCCATGAAAAATATGTTAGAGTTTGGAAGTGACTAGTTACATGTACTTAGTTACTTGTAGTTAGTTCATTTTTATAATAATGAAATCCTAATTACAGTTGAATTCAATGAGTGATACTGAATTGTAAAGGTAACATTTAGTTACGTTTATAGTTATGGGGTACATGATCACACTTGGTGATGGAGGAGAAACACTACACAGTCCAAGAGCTGGTTTTGCTGTGCCTTTTCCTGCAGCCTTTTGCTCCATAGTGGGGTCAAGTGGATGAGAAAGCAAGATGTTTTGTTCCACAAGGCAACAGATTTATCATCATCATAGAATTTGAAGCATTCTGATCCCCCCCCCCGTTTGTTATTTTTGAGAAAAAGGAAAGCCAGATCATCACCCTGAACACATAATGCTGGATCATCTTTGCTAAAGTCAATGAAGTCATGGTAATTTATGTCTGTGACAGGCCTAGGCTTGTAAATGGAAGAGAATGTGAGAGGGGCATTCTTGGCATTTGCTTAAATGGGCAAAGGGTTGAGGTTAATGGCAAATACTTTTCTGCTTTATACCCTAGGAGAGGCTCAGCGGCTATCAAGTAGGTCTCACGAGGGTCTGCTTTGGGAATGCCTATGAACCCTGTGTGGAGGCTGGCTAACTTGAAACCCTTCCTAATCCCAGCAATTTTACCTTCTTACATTCCTTTCCCCTTTGAAAAGTCGCCCTTATTGGCGGATGGCAAAAGAGCTTGAGCATCTGTGCATTTGTTTTTAAGCCGCATTCCCCTGGAGTTCAGGCTCGCCACGGAGACCTGCACTTTGTCTTTTAAGCAGATAAAAAGAGAGGTCAGTCAGATGTAATTCCCCTACTCCTCGTATAAACAATTTAACTGCTGCAGCAACATAGTTGCTCGGAATTACTCCCTCAGATTCAATTCCCTTTTCCTGCTCCACTTGTAAAAATGGTTAGTGTCCTCTATAAACTGCAGCTCACCAAGGTCCAAAGCTTGCTGAGCAGTTGTAGAATAAATGTTAATCTAATACAGGTTACTGGGTCAAACACAATCACAGGCTTGTGGGAAAAGCTTAATACTGTTCTGCTTCTTCTAACACAGTAAACCTGGATATTGTATGATAGGTTAAACACCACTGAACCATGGCAAGAATTTCCTTGAAAGTAGGATTTAGTACAAAGAGAATACATTGGAAATGCGACCAAAGCTCTCGACTTTGTTCTCAAAGAGCATTTCCAAGGAACTCAAGTATGCCGAGAAAATTAGCAGCTCTACAATATGAACAAATACCTTTAGAACAGCAGGATTGGCAGGCGGTGGGAGGAATGATGAGAAATCAGGGTATATGTTCAAACTATTCTGTGTTCACTGGGGTGGGGGAAGCATTTTGCTCATCTGCCTTGCAGTGTTGGCTGGGATGTCTAGGTTATCGCTATGCGAGTAATAGGGATGCACTAGTTTATCACACACACACGGCATGGTCTTCTACTAAGCAAAGTATGGAAAGCTAAATTTTTAAAGTTATTTACTTACAAATTTTGTTCCAAGCATGAAAGTAATTCATTACAAATAATTAGTATCTGTAATTCATTCCTTTCCCCAGAAACACCCTGAGACCATCTGCATGCGAAGCACTTACTTTATCATTAAGCTACTTCAATCATTATCTACACAGGATGATTTTTTTCAGATACATGAATTTTGAAGACACATGTATTCTTTAAAGAAATATATATATGTATCCAGTAGATCTCTGTATAATAAGCATGTTTGGTTGATTTCTGTATAGTAGACCATCAAGCAAGAGTTTAGGACAAAGGCTGAAGAAACTGGGCTTAAAATCTTCAATCAGCCGCAAACCTCACTGTCTCCTTTTGTCAGGTACAGTTTTTAAGTCTAGCCTACCTCTTAAGTATCTGATAGACATAAAATGTAATCATTTCTCATGTTGCTGTTTAGCTCTTTTTGCATGAAAGATGGGTTACAACTGAAGCCAATCTACCAACTTGGTCCTGTAATTTAGGGTCCATCAAAACAGCTAGCCAATGGAGAAACTGAGGTGAATTTTCATCAGTGCATTGAATTTCCCTTCAGTGGCAAGAAGTAAACTAGATGGTATACTTACCATGTTCTTAGAAGCAAGCCACTATTGGAGGAGGAGACTGTTTCTTCTAAACACCAGCTTGCCTTAGTGCACAGTTGGCAAGCTAGTCTGCTTTTGTTATTGATCAATTGGGAGACAGCATGGCTTCATTTATATATCCAATGTTTGAAGCACCTCACCTTGAGAGATTTGCAAGGCTGGAGAAGTAGCACTGGAAGAGAATGAAGTATATACAAATATCAGAAGGACCAATGAGGAACATGGCACAAGCAGTGGGACAAAACCTCATCAAGTCACTCCCTTAATGTGTGATCTGACCTGGAGATTCAGGAGGCAGAGCACAAGATGTCAATGATAGCACCTGAGAAAAGGTGAAGCATGTTGATGTTTAATTTAGTTTAGTTCAATTTAGTTTAGTTTTAAGAGTATGTTCCTGGCACAGGAACCCTGTATATATATATATTTTAGGACTTACAGTGGCTGTAGGAAGTGGGTGAATGAGGAAGAGATTCTAGGGTGACAAAAGGGAGGAAAATCCTCTTTCCCTGACTTCTGAAACTTTCCTTTTTGTCCTATAAAGCATTATTACTATCTGGTAGGATCATAAATAAGGCTGACTGCCAAAGAATTGATGCTTTTGAATTGTGGTGCTGGAGGAGATTCTTGAGAGTCCCTTGGACTGTAAAGAGAACAAACCTATCAGTTCTGGAGGAAATCAACCCTGAGTGCTCAATGGAAGGACAGATCCTGAAGCTGAGGCTCCAATACTTTGGCCATCTCAGGAGAAGAGGAGACTCCCTGGAAAAAACCCTGATGTTGGGAAAATGTGAAGGTAAGAGGAGAAGGGGACAACAGAGGATGAGATGGTTGGACAGTGTCACTGAAGCTATCAACATGAATTTGAGCCAACTCCGGAAGGCAGTGGAAGAGAGGAGGGACTGGCATGCTCTGGTCCATGGGGTCACGAAGAGTCGGTCATGACTTAATGACTGAACAACAAAGGAAAGAATTCTGTGAAATGAGAAAGGGCAAGAGTGTATTTTATTCTATTTTATTTTCCCCAATTGGAAACTACTGTCAGTCTTCACGGCGTATCTCCAACCCAACCCTAATCCCCACTTCAAGGCTGCAATATACATTTTTGAAAGAGGCAGACTCCAGAAAGGGCGTTGGGGCGGGAAAGATGTTCATTTTCCTTTTCTTTCTCTGGCAGTCTTCCCATTGGTTTCATTGTATCCTCAGGTAGTTGCCTGACAGCACTTTCATTATAATTTGACCCCAGAAGACATGCCATTAGATCTTTTGGTGGTTGAGGATAAGATTCCCTTGATGCCCTTGTTGGAGCAGTTCACTGAAGGAAGTGTCCAGAACACCACTTGGTTCCACTACACAGGATCAGTTTCAGTTGATATTGATTAAAGAGCTGGCTCTCCACAGCAAATACAGTCCAGAATGCAGTAGTAGGTTGTGCAGACTGGATGCCTGGCTTTTGACAGTCCATGGGGAAACTGTAGTCACTTTCCCTCAGAATGCTTTGTAATGGCACTCTGGCTGTTCCATACTGCCTACAGGCTTATATGGTCCACCCTTATCAATCATATCTGACTGACAGGGTAAAAATGAAGGAATGTTCCCTTAATCTTATCTGTTGCAGACTCCTCCTCCCCATATGCTTGTTAATCAAAATTCATGTATATTAAAGGAAGCACGCACCTGCACTGGAAAATGGTGTATTCCGAATGCTACTTAGGGGGTATGAAAACAGAAAGCAAAAAGACCTTAATCATGGAATGGTGTCAGGCCTCTTTCTCCTGATAGGGAAATTACAAAGCACAAATACGGGCATGTATTTTGACTCTGCAACACAGATGTTCCTGATCCTGATGGCCAATCAGAAACTTCATCCATGCCCATCAGCATTCTAGAGTCAGTAACACTTCTATTTTTGGCATCGTGTTTGCTGGGGAACTTGCAAAGAGAAAACTAAGGTTGGAAGATAATGACACCAAAAGGAGTGCAATCAGTGTATTTATGTAGATGGAGCCTTAGAGCTCTGTACAAACAATATTCAGATTTTACTTATCAATAATTCCTTGTAAAAGAAAAAGTGATGCATTTTAATTGCTTCTGCACTGTGGTATTCATGAAGAAGAAATTGTATTTTTAATAATGCTTCCTAAATTCGCTGCTTTTCTTAGAGGAAACATTAGGAGTGGTTTAAGTGTCATTGTTTATTTTATTTTATTATTCTTGTATGTTGTTAGCCGCCCAGAGTAGACTTAGGTCTAGATGGGTGGGATATAAAATAATTAAATAAATAAATAAAATAAAATAAATGTAGGGGATACTAGCTTATTCCATCAAAGCCTAGAAGCCTCTGGGTGGTTCTAAAATGCATTAGGAATCCCAATCCAGGTGTATTGTTTATGTGGTCCATAGGTTTAGATCACATATGGGACATCACAACCCATGATCAACACTGATTCTCAGCCAACTTCCTTCTAACTCTCATACCCTTCCATTCTGCTCACTTTATTGGAACTGAAAGCATCCTAGAGATAGAGGTACCATGTTGTGAGATGTCAGTCCCAACATGAAGAAGCAGAGGAACAAGGGGAGGTATGAATCGGTATCCCAGCAATCCCATTATCTACCTTCCACCACTGTTCAGCTGACTGGCACTAAGAATAGGAATAGCAGGAGATGGGTTGGGTACTCATGCATGTCTCCAAAAAGTGGACAAAAGGAGGTACCAATGTGTAAAACTGCACATGACAATTTATATGTATACCAATGCAAAATTAAAAATCTGTTTTAAATAATTTAAGAAGAATAAAAATACCTTTCAACCAGGTGAGCAAGTAATTTGTGTGCCTGTTAAGTCTGCTATCCAGGTGCTTACTGTGGATGAGTAACTCCTTCCTTATCTCCATCCTTATGGTCCTTGCTCTTTAAATCACACTTGGATGCTAAAGTCCTTCCAAAAAGAGTTCACATTGAAAAAGATAACTGGCATGCCTTTTAATATGTGTGTTGAGGAGAACTCATAGAGATGAAATTCTGAATGTATAGAGTGCTAAAATAATTGGGGAGGGGGACAGTCCTAAAAAGGTATATTGTATGTTAAAACTGAAGTCTGAACAACAGTTTACTAAAAGTCACTGCAAAACAATCAGCCAGCTCCAGCTAAGTCTGGAAGCAAGGTCACTGTACACTAACAATGCCTTGCAAAAGAATCTCTTTCATGTCTTACAATTGAATGTGTATACAACAGTTCGTGTTGTGTAGAATGTTGCAATGTGCTGACATGACCAATGGGTGGTATTTGTAAATCTTATGACTTGCCCTACCTCTATTTTACAATTCCTGTGATTTACACCCTGTGTAACCCACTGGCTCAGTAACTGTTGTTAATATAATAATGTTTATTGTTATGATGGCAGCTCACCAGCTTTTGATTTACAGGAACTGTATTTTCCAGAAGTTGCAAAAGCAATAGAAATTTCCATTATAAATTTTCTGATTGTTTTTCAAGTCCCTGCACAATAATACAACTGCAAAAGTCAGTTGTTTATGGCTGAATAGGAATATAAGTATAGGGAGGCAGGAGACATACACAACACAATGCATCATTCCACACACATCACATACCAATGGCACTGATACCAGGCATCATGTAGCAGCAGCAGCAGCGGTGGTGGCAGTAGAAAAGGACATGGGTTCCACTCCATAGATTCAGACTGGCTGTATTGTTATAATATGCTTAAAGGCTAAAGGTTACTTACAGCTATAATGCTATTTGACTGTGCTTTTTTGAGATTATAAGCTACTGCAGTTTTAGAATTTATTGTACTTTTATGCTCCTGTAGTTTGGACTGAAATCTTAACTTAAGTATTTGTCTGCAACTGAGGTTTAATTTTCATATATTCTTAAGCATACATGCCTACAGTTTTCCACAGTTGAAAGACTTTTGGCTGTTTTCAACAATTTTGAAATATTTTTGTTCATATGGAATATAGAAGCAACGGAGATAAAAACGGTTTGTAGAATTAGACAACCTCATGTTGCCTGCAATCTTTGTAACAATGAAAAGACTTTTACCTTGATACGCAAATGAATTTTGATATGATTGGAAATGGTTGTCTGATTTCATTCTGGAATTAACCTTAAATCGGATTGATGAAGAGCTTCTGGACTCCCCCCCCCCCTCAGAGGTCTACAAAGTTCTATGGGGCTCTCAGGAGGATGTCCAGGCATCAGACTCTCTGACTTGATGCCAGCCTAGCTGAAAAGCATGGAGACTGCTACACTTCTCAACTTTTCCTAGTATCAGAACAACTGCTCTCTCTCTCTCTCTCTCTCTCTCTCTCTCTCTCTCTCTCTCTCTCTGTGTGTGTGTGTGTGTGTGTGTGTGTGTGTGTGTGTCTGTCTCTCTCTATCTGTGTGAATCTCATTGGTTCCATTGTACATCTCTTCTCAGTTCATTGGTATGTTTATATAGCTGAGTGAAGGTTCCATATGTTTCTTAATGACAAATAAAGGAGAAAGGGAGCCCTTTCTCACTCATGGCTGTCCTCAACCTGCAATGGCCACGGGCCCCCACTCCAGTGCCTAGCTGTCCCTTTCTGTGACCCTGGCAGGCAAAATTATTCCAACCTTAGTTTGAGATCTGATGTTGAAACAAATCTATGGGAACAGATGTGTGCAAAGCATCTGGATCATTTTGGAATTGTCCAGCATCTCAAAGTAGAGGTATCAGTTTCCACTATCCTAGAGATTTATAAAGAGGAGCTGGTAGCATCACATGGCTGCCAACTCTTGAAAGACAAAAAGAAACTAAGTGGTCTGGCATTAGGGAAGAAGAGCCCAATTGGGGGGAAGGGGGAGGAGTGGAGCATCCAAGTCCCATGGTATGGAGGCCTAGAAAGATGTATGTGTGTGTGCCTGTGGTAAGGAAGGTCAGGGGAGGGGGAAATGGAAAAATCCCTTACACAAAACTTTCTTTTCTCTTTGAAGAGGGAGTGAAACAGCTTTTAACATTAACTCACTGTAAAAGTCCTAGGAATAACATTCAAAGGTAGTAATGTTTGTGACTGCTGCTGCATTTGACTGGATTGCTAAATTGCGGTATATTGTATAACATTTCACAAAACATGTGATACTTCTCCTCCAACATCAGCCAAGACCACTTTCTGTAATGATAACAGAAACTTTAAAAGTTGCTGTCAAGTGTTAAAACTGTGTTTTAGATGATTTCATATCATATTGTTGTGTTTTTATCCATGTAAGCCGCCCCGAGTAGACGTTGTCTAGAGGGGCGGGGTAAAAGTCTAATAATAAATAAAATATTGCAAAATGAGTTAAGAAACCTATGATAGGTTTCTTAATGCCAGGAACTTGTTTCTCATCAATTTAATGTCACATAGTTACACCTTCATTGTTGAGAAAAAGAACTCACTACAAGTAATCCATAATTTGCAAGTAGTCATTTCCATATTCTGCTACTGACAGTTGCTACAATAAGAGATAGTAGGAAGGGAATCCAGAGAGAAACAGCTGAGATAAAATATATACACATGCCAGACAAACACATCAATGTACTTAATATAAGCCAATACTTTTTAGGGTACTGCCAGATATAACTAAAGATATTGTACTGTACTGCATCTCCCAAATACAGTATTTTTCTCTCCTTTGGAAGCACAAGCTTCAATGAAGGATGCCATGTATAAATATTTGCCATGTTGAATCTCTTCCTTTTACGTTTGAAAAAGCTCACGTTAAAAAAATTAAAAAGTTAGTCTTTAAGATTCTACCACACATTTATCTTTAAAAAAAAAACTTTTCATTTCTATTTGGATTTTAACTAGGAAGAAAAGGAGACTCTGCCCCCTGAGAAAAAGGAAGGTCATAATTTATACTTACACTGAAGAGGAGCATCTGCTAAACATGACACTTTGCATATTTTGTATGTTCCTCCGCCTGCCTATATCCAAATCAAGCTACCAAAAGTGATGCATTAGCAATTTGACAGTAATCTGGAATCTAGCAGGCATTAATCGTTAATACATTTTTCATAATTCTCACTAAATGGTTGCAGTTTAAATGCAAGGGAAGCAATTGAAAGATTTCATGATACTGCAACAAAAAATTGCTGGACTGCAAATTGTTTTCATTTGCATTGTGATCTGACCCACTGAGATATTTATATGCTCAGGGCTCACCCTGCTGAAATGTGATACAAGAGGACATTAGTCCATTGGTGTGGGCAGAATAGTGGTCAACTTTCAAATTCAGAAACACTTTAACTGTGGGACAGTGAGTTGAGAAATAAGGAATTCCTGCACGCACAGAAGAAAAAATGTCTAGTACAGAAACAAGGGGTGTCTTTAACATTCTAAAGAGTTCTGAAACATTAGAACATTGTTTTTCAGGAAGTATTTTTAAAGAAAAAATGATGGGCTGATGACTCCATGTTCACTCCCTATGGTCAGTCACTAACAATTTCTTTTACCATAGATGCAACATAATTTTTTTAAAGGCCCCAAGCTTACTAGCTCAAAGGAAAGGGAGGTGGTATATGAATTTGCATTTGGACCCAGACCTCCTTTATTGGTATACCTTATTTTAGAATAAGGAATCACACAGTGATGCTCTTAAGATCTGACCTGCCTATAGAAGTATGGGTGCATGCATGGCCATTATTTTGATGCATTAGCCCCCTTTTAAATGAAAATATTCAAACTGATCTGTAATATAAAACCAAAGTAGCATGACAGATAAGCAGCTGATTAAAATATGTAAACCATCAACTAAATAATGAAGATAATATTTCCAAGTAAATAAAAGCCTCAGAGATCAGACTCAATTGGCATGTGGAAAGTTCCTTTTAAAAAGAAGGAATGTAATAATGAGATGCTGAAGCCGCCTGCCACTGAGCAGTGGAATAATGGTGCTGGTAGATCCCAGAGCATCATTCTACCACTGCCTGGTTATGGATAGTTGCAGCACATCACTGTGTTCATTCTTTCCCACCTATGCACTTAAACAATGGTGAGGTGAGGTGAGGAAGCACATGTCCTTTACCATCAGAATATGTTTAGGGTGAGTATTACAAGATTGCCTTATCTGGATCTTATGTTACATACTGTAAAGTCAGAACCAACGTATAGTGACCCTAATAGGGTTTTCAAGGGTTTTTAAGGAGTAGCTCTTACCAGTTCCACACCACCAGTGTACTTCCATGGCTGAGTAGGGATTTGAACCAAGGCCCCCTTAGGCCTGCCCCATTACTCTATCTGCTACACCACACGGAATATCTTATTATCTGGATATTTGTTGTTGTTGTTTAGTCATTCAGTCATGTCTGACTCTTCATGACCCCATTGACCACAGCACTCCAGGCCCTCCTGTTTTCCACTGCCTCCCAGAGTTGGGTCAAATTCATGTTGGTAGCTTCGATGACACTGTCCAACCATCTCTTCTTCTATCGTCCCCTTCTCCTCTTGCCTTCACACTTTCCCAACATCAGCGTCTTTTCCAGGGAGTCTTCTCTTCTCATGAGATGGCCAAAGTATTGAAGCCTCAGCTTCAGCATCTGCCCTTCCAGGGAGCCCTCAAGGTTGATTTTCTTCAAAATGGATAGGATTGTTCTCTTTGCACTCCAGGGGACTCTCAAGAGTCTCCTCCAGCACCACAATTCAAAAGCATTAATTCTGCAGTGCTCAGCCTTCTTTATGGTCCAGCTCACACTTCCATACATCGCTACTGGAAAAACCATAGCTTTGACTATGTGCACCTTTGTCGGCAAGGTAATGTCTCTGCTTTTTAAGATGCTGTCTAGGTTTGTCATAGTTTTCCTCCCAAGAAGCAGGAGTCTTTTAATTTCGTGGCTGCTGTAGTGATCATGGAGCCCAAGAAAGTAAAATCTGTCACTGCCTCCATGTCTTCCCCTTCGATTTGCCAGGAGGTGATGGGACCAGTTGCCATGATCTTAGTTTTTTGATGATGAGCTTCAGACCGTTTTTTTGCACTCTCCTCTTTCACCTTCATTAAGAGGTTCCTTAATTCCTCCTCACTTTCGGCCATCCGAGTGGTATCATCTGCATATCTGAGCTTGTCGATATTTCTTCCGGCAATCTTAATTCTGGCTTGGGATTTCTCCAGTCCGGCCTTTCACATGATGTATTCTGCATGTAAGTTAAATAAGCAGGGGGACAATATACAACCTTGTCATACACCTTTCCCAATGCTGAACCAATCAGTTGTTTCATATCCAGTTCTAACTGTTGCTTCCTGTCCCACATATAGATATAAAATCATCTCACACTTAACATCAAAAAAACTAAAGAACTCATAATTGATTTTAGGAGGAAGAGAAATGTACATTTACCACTGTACATAAACGGTGAGGAAGTGGAGAGAGTTGGTAGTTTTAAATTTCTGGGTACTTACATCTCAGAGGACCTCTCATGGACTATAAATGCCAACATGCTAATGAAGAAGGCACAGAAGAGGCTGTGTTTCCTGAGAATGCTCGGCAAGTTAAATTTATCTCAGCATTTACTTCTGTCATACTATCGTAGCACCATTGAGAGTGTCCTAACCTGTGGCATTCTGGCATGGTTTGGGAGTAGCTCTGTAGCGGACAAAAAAGCTCTACAGAGAACCATTAAAATTGCCCAGAATATCATCGGGCTCCAGCTACCAACCCTGGATGACATCTTCACATCCCGCTGTCTAAGGAAATCACATAGCATCCTGAGAGACTCTTCCCATCCTGCTTATAACTTTTTTGAACTGTTACCATCTGGCAGAAGATATAGAACAATTAAGGCTCGGACCACACGTTTTCTCAATAGTTTTTATCCTAGAGCTATAATTGCAATTAATAATGAGCTTAAAGACCACCAGCAGTGAATAATTAGTTGGACTGTGTTACTTGGCCTGCGGTGTAGATGTTTGTATTTTTAGTGGGGGACTTTTAGTGGGTGGGGAGTGTTTGGGGAATTTTATGTGTGTGCATGTGTCTGGTCTCTGGGTGTCTGTGAATTTCGTTGTATGTGTATATACTTACAATGACAATAAATTATTATTATTATTATTATTATTATTATTATTATTATTATTATTATTATTATTATTATTATTATTATTATTATTATTATTATTATTATTATTTAGATTTCTCAGGAGATGGATAACGTGTCCAGGCACTTCCATTTCTTTAAGGACTTGCTATAGTTTGTTGTGGTCGACACAGTCAAAGGCTTTTGCGTAGTCAATGAAACATAAGTAGATGTTTTTCTGGAACTCTCTGGCTTTCTCCATAATCCAGCGCATGTTAGCAATTTGGTCTCTAGTTCCTCTGCCCCTTTGGAATCCAGCTTGTACTTCTGGGAGTTCTCGGCCCACATACTGCTGAAGCCTACCTTGGAGGATTTTGAGCATAACCTTGCTAGCGTGTGAAATGAGTGCAATTGTACGGTAGTTGGAGCATTCTTTGGCACTACCCTTCTTTGGGATTGGGATGTACTGTAGACTGATCTGGATACATAATACTTAATTGTGGTTACATATACTTGTAAATTAACCCTGCTTCCACATTCAGTTTTCTCTTGTTGCACTGAAGCAAGTATATGGCATTCAAACAACTGCATGGTTTTTTCCCCCAGTGCAGTTATTGTGCTAATGAATTAGTTGTACATTGTGGATTACCTACCAACTCACTCTGTGAAGCATGTTTCAGTGCAACTTGTAGGATGGCTTGACCTCCTCAGTCACGTTCCTTTATTCCCATAGTACAAGAAATCTACCAGATCATTGCCCACTAGTGAAACATTTTTTCTTCTTTGTGATCCTAGTAACTTAGCCACAAAGGAGGATGCAAAGTTTTGCATGTATGTTCACATTTAAGTATGTAACAGAAGTATGTGCTATGGACACAGTGCTGGTTACAGGCCATATGGCATCTTTCACGTATTTTCCAGACTTTGATAATATTTGATATCTATCTTCAGTTCTCAGTAAAGATTCATTAGGTGTCCAGTATCTTTTTTTAATTTCTAGTCCAGGCTCTTCCTTTGATCAGGGGAGATAACATCAATTTCAGATCGCTAATCATAAAAAATGCATTAAGGATGCAAATATAAAACGTACATGTTGAAAATGTTCCATGACTCCATGAAGTAGGGTGGGATAGATCTTGTTTTGAGAAAATAAGTCAAAGTTAGCATGTCAGTGTTTTCAGCAGTGACACTTCCTCGCCCGCATCTTTGCTTATGGAACTCCCCTTTTTGAAGATATCTGTTTGTTCCTTTCCTTGATTTATGCCACTGCTAAGTTATGAACTTTTAAGAAAGTATTTAAATTAACTCTTTTCCCAGCTAGCTTCATAGCATCACCTATGGTCTCCCAGGACACTACACTGCCTCACTCTGAGCAAAGATTCCTCAGAGGCAAGCATTTGGCCCAGGCCAGTTACATGGAAAACTGTCTCCCACATAGTTTCCCTGCTCACATGACAACAATGTACTCTGTAATTTTCTCTCTCACAACTTTGCCTCTGCATGTGCGCTCAACTCCACCCTCCTGTGTGTGGGGTTCCATTGCAAATGGAACCAAAGGGGCTAAAAAAATGACTGCTGCATGTCTGATTAATTTGCAAGTCTGATTTCTCAGGCAGCAGGAGAGCTTGGGCTATCACTGCTTCTCCTCTGCCATATTGTCACTCTCTCTACATTGTTGTTGTTTAGTCGTTAAGTCATGTCCAACTCTTCGTGACCCCATGGACCAGAGCATGCCAGGCCTTCCTGTCTTCCACTGCCTCCCGGAGTTGGGTCAAATTCATGTTGGACGCTTCGATGACACTGTCCAACCATCCGGTCCTCTGTTGTCCCCTTCTACTCTTGCCTTCACTCTCTGTTTACATTACTGGCTTCTTTTATATAAGCCTGTCTAAAAGTTAAGATAGGTTTTTGTCTCCTGTCTGCAGAGGTTAGGTGGGTGGCTACTAGACAAATAATCTGTCTTCTGATTGTGTCTACTGAAAAAGATCTGCCTGCCACTTTCTCTATAAATAGATAGACAAGTGAAGTCTATTTGAGAGGCAGGGCTGATTTAATTGATTGCACTGTTTGTTGTTGCACTATCTGCTTGATTTGACTTTCTACTTTGTCTTATTGGCTGCTGCCTGGTGTCATCTGACTGTTGTACGTCTGTATATTAGTGAACGAACAGTGTGTGAATATTTATGAAAACAAACTGCATCTTCCTCATAGTGAAAGGAAGAATCAGGAAACATTGGAGACTCCACCTTTCTACCCCCAGCAATGACTCACCTCGTTAACTAATGTTGGAGGGGAGGGAGACCAGGAGATGGGGTAATGGATTGGCATTATGATGTAATGGAATGACATGGTATTCTTACGGTGAAAAGAGAAGACCAGGAATGGGGCAGAAGAGATCACCTTTCCTCTCTCCAAAGCCTCAATAGACTTCAGGTTCACTCCATCTCTTCTTTTACACATTTGTATATCAAAACATCTGGTTGGGGCCTAAATTATGTATAGATTACTCCCTCCCAGTGCTTTGGCAGCACGTTAGCCCAGGAGAGAGGAATGTAGCACCACCCCCTGCCACCTTTACAGCAACATCTGGGGGAAAAGGTGTTCACCTTTGCTGACTTAATGTGTCATTACATTCATCACTGCATTTCTCTGCACCTCTTGACATTTGGTGGTAGAGTTAGAGACAGCTGGTATATCTATAGTGCTTAATCTTTTTATTTTATTTTTAGCAACATGCTACTCCATCTTTAATTGGCGAAAATGCTGTCTCATATTTATGATGTCTCTAATGGAGCATGCCTGCTAAAGAAGTCTCCCCCTTTTTTGAACTGAAATGTTGGGATTTCGTCTTACTCCGTGAACATCCAAGAGCCTGTTGTAAATGTTGTCTATCTTTCCTGAATTTTATGCGAAGGGACGTTCTATCAGGAGGAGCAAAGCAAAGAGTTTATGGGAACACTGAAAGACACTGATGTTATCTATTTAATATTGGAAGGAATAATCCTATTAAAGAAGAAACAAGGGAAACTGTTATGCCCACAAGGCAGAATTATCTGAAGCCAATTGGTAGAGGTCAGGTTACCCTACAAAGCCCAAGCTGTATGCTAGCCTATCGCTCCATCAGGCCTTGGTGAATGAGCATTAATTTACGACTCTGCTCATCTCTTTGCTAACTTTGTTCCGTGGAACTAGATACAACTTTGACAAATTAGAGTGGCCTTTTGTTTTCTGCCTCACTGTCCCCCATCCCCCGCAGCACAGCCCTCCAATTGTACCCCCTTTCTTTCTGAAGTTCCTGCCATGTCAAGACCATCAATGGCAGCCCTTCTACAAGGCTACACTTTTTAATAAGCCCATCTATCAGCACTACATTCTGCAGGTCTCCTCTTAATCCTCCGACCTTCCCTGCATTGCAAAAAAAGGGGCTGCTTTCTGAAATAAATATCCCCTTTGTTTACACATGTATGCACCATTAAAGTAAACTTTTAGGATTAAGTGCAAAATGAAATGGAATGGAATGGAAAAGGTGGATCATTTCTGCTGTTCTTTTGGAGAACCTGGCAGGGAAAAAAAAGGGGGGGGGGTAACAAAGAATTAAAAAAAATCATAATTGCAGCTAATTTATTCTTCATTTTTATCATTATTATTCCCCAGATACTTTTAGCAAAATTGAAAGAAGCCCTGAGTTCTTGAACTTCCTTATTTTTCAAAGCTTTCAAATGATATGAACATAAAAATGATGACAACGATAATAGCGATGATAAAGAATTTGTTAATAAAAATTTCCAATGGGAAATTTTGACAAAAGCAGAAACTGCAACCTCAAATTCCCATCAACAAATGTTAGGTTGGGGTGGCTGAAGAGTTCCTTTGTGCCACCCAACATCTAGGGAGAAACATGTTAGCTTTCTTTTTCTTATCTGATGTTTCATCACAGTATATCAGTTAATTAGCTTATCCGTGCAAGGATATCTCTGCTACCATTTTACTACTGTTCGTTAATAACCTCAGTTAAGGGAATGATCTGTGTTTGTACTTTTTAACTTTTCACTTTTCTTCCATTCCACTGATTAAACCCTTCCACTCAGTTCTTGACTATAATAACTAAGGGAACATTCCGCATGAAATGGATTGCAGTTCACAACAGCTTGTGACATATCCGATTTGTTTGCCTTGAAAGCACCTGAAGATTCTGGACAGTCTTTGCTGCAACAGACTAGCATAGCTGAAAACTTTAAAGACCCTCTTTTGCGTGGAAAAAAACCTATGCTTCAATTAATAAAAAATAAGAGTTACATCTTGAGTTACATTTCATTTGCAGCTTATGGCATCCCCCTTTTAAAAGGGTTATCTAAGTATAAAGCACCCAGAAGTAGGTTACCCTTCTTCTTGGGGGGCTCTGGGGTTGTCCAGCTTGCCGAGGGTCAAAGGGGTTCTGGATTTCATATCAGGGATGGCAGATGCCATCTGATATGGGAAATCTGAAGTCAGCAAAATATCCCCCTGGTGTAGTGAAGGCCAAGATTAATGAGGAAAGGGCAGCAGGGAGAGTAGCAAGCCTTTTTAGCTTCTCACCGTTACCTAATTGAAGGGTCTTTGCCCCTTGGGAGTAGTGCCTAAGAAAACACCCAAGCAGTTCTATCTAATTCATCACCTGTTTTACCCCAAAGGAGGGGCTGTAAATGATGTCATCCTGCTTGAGTTATGCTCGGTCCAGTTTGCATCATTTGACCATGCAGTGCAGGTGGTTATGGAGTTGGGGCCTTGTGACAAAATGTGGTATCTAATCTGCATTCCATCTCCTCCCAATCTATCCCAATGATTTTGCCTGTTGGACTTAATGTTCAACAGGGAATGGTACTTTGATAAGCCAATGCCCATGGGCTATTTGGTGTCCGGTGCTGCCTTTGAGACTTTTAGCACATTCCTGGAGTAGGCAGCACAGCGAGCAGAGTGGTGGGGCAGATAACATTATTCATTACTTTGATGATTTCCTTGTTTGTGGGCCCTGCAAACACACAGGAATGTGCCAACTATTTGAAGGCATTTCAGTACTAGGCCAGGGACCTCAAGGTCCCTTTGGGGGAGAAATAAATGGATGGCCTCACTTTAAGGCCATTTTCCAAAGGATTGAGCTGTATTCAACTTGTAGGTTGTCCAAGCTTCCTATGGAAATGGACACCATCTTGCAGACAGTGTTACAACATGCTCTGCAGCAGAGGAAATGCACCCTGGGGGAAATGCAGAGTATCACTGGATTGGAGAAGGATGGCACAACCAAGAGGGGATGGCTGTTGGCCCGTTACTTACCAGTTGGTGAGGCGTCACAAGCTCTGCTGGCCCCCATTTGAATTCATCTTATTTTAGGCAGCATTCACATTGGCATTTTTGGAGGTGCTAAAGCGAGTGAGTGGCAACTGCCTCCAAATGGGACACAACCAGGAAGATATTTCTTGCTTATATTGTGGGGGAGGGAGCAACATGGTAATTGGTGTTCACAGGTCCAAGAGAGGCAAGGAGTGTAGAGGGAGCGTATAACCTTGAGAAGGACAAAGGAGCTTGCTAATTGCCCCATCAGGGTAATTAGGAACTTTATATATCACCAGCCTCAGTCTACAGGCCCGCTGTTCATCCATCTGGATAAGGCTCTGACAACCCATTTTTCAGTTTAGTGCATTTATAAGGGCATGATTGAGCAAACTGGGACAAAGGGCAGTGGAATTTGAACCCATCTCTGTCTTTCCCTCTCTCTCCCCTTCAAAGGCTGCACAACTAGCTCACTCCCTCTGCCTTTGCAAGCTCCAAACAGCTTCTCTTCTCCCCTTTCTCTCTCTCCTCCCTATTACCTCCGTCTCCCCATTAGTATCCTTTTGCAAAGAGTACAACCCATGTGCCACAAACAGCACTCTTTCCCTCCCTCTGCCCTCCCCCCAACACTGTTAGGTGGCCCATTGCTTGATTTCTTATCTGCTTCTTGCTGTCTCTCCCCTCTCCTTCCCTCCAGTGTGCTCTTTCTTTGTCCCTTCTGCAGCTTTTCAGAGGAAAAGTTCTTGTTGCAATGGGTTCTGCAGTACCGGAAATTAACCCCAGAGCCCTTGTTGGACATTATTGCCTTGACTTTTTCCTTGTCTTGCTCTCTCTCTCTCTCTCTCTCTCTCTCTCTCATTTCTTTTCTGAATGTTGTAGCACTCCTTTTCAAATGGGAAGCTGTCCCTCTCTGAGGCAATCCGAAAATTTCAACCTGTCAATCAGGACCCCACTGTCAACTGGAATGAGAACTTTTCAATTCCCTTCTGGTCAAAAGGGTTGTTTGGGATTCATGCTTGCAAGAGGATACTGTCTCTCATTGTGAAGATGTGCACATAGATATTAAGGAAAGAATATAGAACAAATGTTGAGAAACTCCCTTATTTAACCTTGGAAATCCAGACAACCTAAGGGGGTGATTTTTTAATTTTATTTTTTTTAATTTTTATTTTATTTATTTATTTATTTATTTTGCTTTGTGGCTATAGAAACTGTGGCTGGGGACATCATCTGGAAAATATGCAGAGCTTTTCGTGGCTATGTCCTGTCATAGTCTCCAGGTGGTAGTTGGGAAATTCATGGGTACAGGTACAAAAGGCATACGTCCAGATTATTTCTTTTTTATGTGTGTGGTTTTATTTGGTTGGGATATCTTTAGGCATGTTCATTTTAAGATAATATTCAGTTTTTCAGTGAAGTAAAGGTGTTTCCATGTTGGTTTGAATAAAAATGGGACTTGAATTTCTGTGGCAGAAACTCAAGCTCTAATGTATCGACTTTCATCTACTTCTAACAAGTTTCTCAAGCTTGGATTAGTGGCATTGTGACTTTCCTTTGATACTCTGCACTTCAGGAGCCTTGTGATGCAGTGATAAAACTGCAGTACTGCAGTGAAGACTCTGCTGTGACCTAGGTTATAGTTATTTCCATAAGAGACCATGTGCAGCCATTCAGATTGTGTCTAGTTGCAGCCGATAGACGCTTAATAGAATAGAAGCTTGTCTGTTGATAAGTTAGTTTTTCAGTTGGGACTGTCAGCTGCTAAGTTGTCAGCTGTTAGTATGTTTTTTATTAGTATGTAACAGTTACTAAGGAAGATGTTAGGAAACGGGTAAGTGTCTGTTTTGAAATTAGTACAGTATAAGAAATTTGTCAAGCACAAACCAAATCTACACCGTCAAATATTAAATTATTATTATCTTATCTTTCAATATATTTTAAAGTAAACATTCTTAGAGATTATGACTGAATAATTATTTTTTATCTGCTATCGTGCGCATGTGCATGCACACACACAGATACACATGCAAGGGAGAATGTTATTCATAATCTGTGTGGTTCTTTTAAATACACACCTAATTTTTGTGCAAACTCACAAAAAACCAAACAAATTCCCCACTGTGTCTCCTTGACAAGGACTGTACTCGATGATCCATAGGGTCCCTTCTAGCTTTGCAACTCCAAGATTATTAACTAAAACTACTGGAGCTTATTACAGTGTAGTCAAATGTAAAGCATATTCAGTAGTTAGGTAAAGGTAAAAGTTCCCCTTGACAATTTTTGTCAAGTCGTGTTCGACTCTAGGGGGCGGTGCTCATCCCCGTTTCCAAGCCATAGAGCCAGCGTTTTGTCTGAAGACAATCTTCTGTGGTCACATGGCCAGTGCGACTTAGACACAGAACGCTGTTACCTTTCCACCGAGGTGGTCCCTATTGATCTACTCGCATTTGCATGCTTTCGAACTGCTAGGTTGGTGGGAGCTGGGACAAGTGACAGGAGCTCACTCCATCACATGGATTCGATCTTACAACTGCTGGTCTTCTGACCCTGCAGCACAGGCTTCTGCAGTTTAGCTTACAGCGCCACCACGTCCCTACCATTCAGTAGTTAAGACACAATCTAACTAAGGAGGTATAGAGGACTGTTACTACGGGGGCAATCAGATTATGTGTGTCCCATTACACTGGAAAGGATCGCTTTGCTGGGAGCAGTCTTCCTTAAGGCCTGCCAAAGAATCTCTCCAGCTCAGTCCCCCAAAGTAGAAGCCCTACAGCTGGACCAAAAAGGTCCAGCTTGGGCATGAATCGGGGTCCGGCTGGAGCACAATTCCTTGTATGCAATGTGATTGCAGGTAAATAGATCACACCAGACCACTCCGCTGGCAGTCCAAAATGCAACTTATTTCTCCATGTGATCACACCCTAAGTCAGGTTTGGCCAGATTCTCTACACTGAATGGTGTGTCTGCCCAATGCTTTGTACTGGTTCTGGGAAGGATCAATGTCTTGCTCGTGAACAAATGTCCAGTTGAAACCAAGGATGAGAACTATTAAAGACTCCAAGATTAATGGGAATAAGGAATGTTTTTTTCTGCATGAAAGAAAATGGAAGAAATAAGAAATTACTTCATGCTTCAGCGATCCATGATCTTCCCCACAGAATCCATCTTGAAATAATTCTTGCTTCTGGGTGCTTAATAATATTCAATATAAATGTCGCTCTTCCTCCCACCTGCAAATGAACTATTTGTTAATTAGATCTGTGAGTATAATAGTAGAGGTGGCGCCATGTTAGTCAACACTTCTGCGGATGCTGGATAACAACAACAATTTGACCCTTTCCAACATTTTCTAGGTCTCTCTTTGTGTCAGAAGCACAACAGTATTTATTTTATTTATTTATTGGACTTATATACCGCCCCATAGCGCTACAAGCGGTTTACAATTTAATTATACAGGCTACACATGGGCCCCCCCAGCAAGTACAATTAATAAATGTAACAGATAAGTTTTGCCCCAATAATAATCTTCAATATTCTAGGTATTCAAAAGTGATTTACCATGCCTTTGTTCTGGTGGTGCCCTGGGACTATGCAATTTGCCCAGGCCAATGGATGCTGGCTCTTTTCCTGGGATGCACAGTAAGGAATCAAACAACCTCTAGCTCCTCAGCCAGATACCTAGCTCATGAAGATATCCAGTCAGCCATGGATGTTGAATAAAGGATGCATTTAGTAAAACAAACTGAACTCAGTATATCAAATTGCATAATTCTGCCTGTGTTAAATGTGCACAGTTTGGCTTTTAGGTATTGCACAATGTTGGATTTTTGTGTTTCATAAATCAGGAGGATTATTTGGGGGATTATTTTCTGTGTATGTAAAGGGATGAAAATCCACCCAGGCCATTTTGCACAAGGAAAATAGTGGATGAAGTCAATCAGATGTTGGTTCCGATGTTGTTTTCAAGTGGAATCCTCCTTGCACTATATTCTGCCTGCTCCTCATAATTGCTTGCCTTGTCTGTGTCAATTTACAAGATGGTGAGAGATTTGAAATCCATCTTATCCATGTGCGTGGATGGAAAAGCACAGGTATTTAATGTGCTCAAGACCCCTTCTTCATTTGAGTATTGGACATAAACCATTTGTTTTTGCCTTTAGACAGAAGAGCAGTCTACGGCAAGAAATTATTTCTGGGGGGAAAAAAATAGAAGGAAAGAAATCCAGGCCAGCTAGAGTTTGCTTAGATTAAAAATTATCCTCAAGATTGAACTTGTATCCATAGCAGATGCTGAGAGAGGAAGTAGGAGCAAATCTTCCCAGTGGCGTAAATCACTGACGTAACTGGCGTGGTGATTGTTTACTCCAATAAAGGATCTGGCCCACAGTGTTTATATTTGCAAACACAGCCTTGCCATCAGGGCTGTTAATGTTACAGTACTTGGAAGAAATAACCATTACAAACTGCTGATTGTGGGATATAGGAAAAAAAGGCTATTATATATCTCTGATTGCTTTTATACTGAGTGTGTAAGCTCAATTGGATGGCTGATGGTATGAGTATTGTAATTGTCTCAGTGTCATTGGGTGGAAGGACGTACGTTGTGCAAAAACTTCAGGGTAAATAAGAATAATGAAGGCAAGGTCAGGCAAAGTTAGCAATGTTTCCACATTTATCATGCTCATACTGTAACACAAAAGTACATATTTGAAATCTACTTCTTAGCCCAAACTCATCCACTCAATCTTTTCCAACCTGGCTCTCCCATTTTCCCATTTCAGCTCTTCCTCACATACCTAATAGAAAGTGCCAGCCAATGATGTATTTGAGCTTAACACAAAATGTCAGAATAGTACACATTCGCAAATTTACAGAACATCCACCTATGGAAGGTGCATGAGGATGAGACCATGTCACAGCCTCTAGAAATGTGCTCTTTGCTTCTGGAAGCTTCAGGATAGGAACTGCTCTGCCTTAACATGCACACCCTTTCAGACGTAGCTTCCTAGGACAGTTTCCCCTTCTTTGTTTAGTTTTCCCAGAGGACACAGCAGGTCAAAATTAAAATGGTTGAACTCATATCTCTCAGTTGCTCAAATGAACATCCCAGCTTTATAATTTGGTTTGAACCTGATACAGGTGAAGTAATGAATGGTGAAATCAGGATGGTACGCTCATTGTTATAGGGACAGTTCCTCAAACCAACTCGCTATTCATTGTTAAGAGTCCATGATGATTTTCTTATGGTTTCACTCAGAGTTAGAGCACTGTATTGTTACCACGAAATGATAGCACAATATTTCCTTCTGTTTAAAGTTCTCCTTGGCAGACAACCATGTGATATAAAACAAGACACACATGGTCAGTGATATAGAGGAGTCAGGCAAGGCTGTTTACTACCCCAGCTTTATTTATTTTTTATATAAATAACTTACCTAGCTGGCTCAATGAACCTGACTTCCACCCTCCCAGATTTGCTAATAGACTTATATCAACATTACTGTATGCAAATGACACAGTGATCCTCTAGAACTCCTGTCGGTCTAAGGAGGGCTTTGCAGAAACTCTCTTTATACTGTGAAACTGAGTTTCTAACAATAAACTATCAGAAAACCAAGATAGTTGCCTTCGGACGCAAACCAAAGACAAGAGTTTGGTCAATTAAGGGTCACTGTATTGAGCAAATTAATAATTTAAATACTTAGGGGTGATTCTACAAGCCACAGGCTCAAAGGTTCAACACAGTAAGTGGGGTCCCGCATGACGATGATAATCCGTTCCATAGAAATCGCTGTTTAGCGAAATCATTGTCATGCGGAATCCGTTTCCCCATTGGAATGCATTGAAACCCATGTAATGGGTTCCAATGGGGAAAATACCTCGTCGTCCTGCGAAGATTGCCCATAGGGAAGCCATTTTGCGAACGCTGATCACTGTTAAAATGGCTGTCCTCCGAAGCATGGGTCCCAAAAACAGAGAAGCCATTTTGCAGAGCTGCTGATCAGCTGTAAAAATCGTCATCTTGCGAACAAATGGTTTGTGAAGCATGGACCAAATCATTGTCCAGTGAAAATCTCCCATTGGAATGACTGTTTTGCGAATTGCTATAGCGATCGCAAAACCCCATCGCCATGCGGATTCGTCGTTTTACGAGGTTGTCGTCTAGCGAGGTACCACTGTTTGTGGCTGATCAAGGAGAAAGGACCGCAATTAGTATAGGAAAGTTTCACCGCTCTCAGGGTGGATTCTTTGTTTCTGCAGCTCTTAAACTCTATAAGACTAAGATGCTTGTACAACTGCTTTATGGTTCATTTTTGGGGCCACCTAGTTCACATTTTGCACAACAAGAAAGGGTACAATCTAAATTTTTAAGAACCATCCTTCAGTTTCCCAGTTGTGTCTCAAATGCAAGGATACGATTGGAGACAGGTCTCCTAAGAGTCAAGGTCTGGGTTTGTATCCTGTCTATATATGATGGGTATACATGGCTAAAGGGTCATCATCGTCGTTGTTTAGTCGTCTTGTCTGACTCTTCGTGACCCCATGGACCAGAGCACGCCAGGCCCTCCTGTTTTCCACTGCCTCCCAGAATTGGGTCAAATTCATGCTGGTAGCTTCGGTGTCCACTGTCCAACCATCTCATCCTCTGTCATTCCCTTCTCCTCTTGCCTTCACACTTTCCCAACATCAAGGTCTTTTCTGTCCTTGATTTTCTATGATAATTTCCAATCCAACTGGGTAAAGTCTGCCTAGAGCCATTTGATGAAAATCAGTCTATTTCCACAAGTGCTGCTGCCGTACCAAATAAATGAGGCAAGGAAATTAGTCAAACAAAGAACTGAGGATATAGAACACTAAGCTGATTTTGCTAGTGTACAGAATCTGCTGTACAGGGCCCACATTCAGAACCCCATGGAACTGGCAGACTATCATTCTTAGAAATGAGAGGATTTAGAAGAGCTTTTACATTAGCAAGATGCTCTGCCCTTCCGTCTGCCGTCCTTGAAGGGAATTATAGGTACGTGCCTCATGCAGAAAGGCTTTGCTCCTGTTCGCTAGGGGTGGTAGAAACTATGCAACACATGTTTTTTTTACCTGTCCCTATTATGAGATTGCACGTAACCTGATTATTTTTCCACCAATTAAAAAATTCCCAGGTCATACAGAAGAAAGCAGACTCCAGTTTCTTCTCTCAGATAAAGACCGTAAGATTACCTATCACGTTCCAAGTTTCTGCATAGTGATACTTAGATTCCATAAATCAAAGTGTAGATAAATTTTAGATGTGTAGATTTTAAATGGTTTTAAAATGTGGATTTTACATGGATTTAAATTGTAAGATTTTAAATGGATTTTAAACTAAGTGGGAATTCTGTTATGTTTTTATGCTGGAAAGTTTGAAACTGTAATTGTTTTTGTTTAATTGTCTAAGGACTGCAATAAAACATATGTACATATGTATATGTACATGGTCAGTGCAGGAACGTTCACAATTGACAGCATCTTGCCAGGTGTTATCCCATTCTGTAAATACAATGCTTGCAGCAAATATTTATTGATCACCTTAATAGGAAGGAGTATAATACATTTAGAGTGCTAGAAAATCTAATCTTAAGCAGAAGAGGCACCAAAATTCGGTGACGGGGGAGGGGGGGATCCACAGCAAAGGGCCCAGCTGATGTGTTGTGTTGTGACAAGTCATCTCAGATAGTGTCAATCATACAACATTATGTTACATTAAGTGACATCTGCAATATGATTGATACAACACGGAATGACACATCATAATGCAAAATATCATCTGGAAAATTGTTCAGAGGAACCACTGAAGGAAAGAACTTGGAGATGCCTTTGTATCTGTTTTTCTAGGGGGAGATGGCAGAAACGCTTCAGGGAACGGAGCTGCTACCTGGGATAAGATTAAGGTCAGGTGAGTTTCACTACCTGAATCGTTTTCATGGACAATTAAAAGTTATGTATCCAAATGCTCAGCTTCCTTTTGGAACTGATGTGTATCTGTGGGTTTGAGCGGAATCTCTCCGACCCATTTGACACATCATTAATCATTAGTGTATCTGTGCCATACAGATAGAGCTGCTAGCTATACACAGGCAGTTTCAGCTCAGGAAAAAAAAAGACATCATTTCATTAAAAAAAACACACATCCAAAACAAAACCAAAAAAAACCCAAACAAACCACAAACACTCACCCCACACCAGGTATTGTATTTGTTTCCTAAGTTTTGATCCTTCCTTCTCTAGCTGTCAGCAGAGATGGCAGTACTGCGGTGGCCCTGAATCATGCTATGGCAGCTCTAGAGTAGTGCTTGCACTAATGGGGTAGTGTGCAAATCAACTGACTAATGAACAAATGAACTAACAAAAATGTTCTTAGGTATCAGTCATGCAGTATTTTTTTCTTCTGTTGTATCATTATAAATCTGTAGATCCGTCCTGTAACGCAAATCGTCTAGATGATCAGAACAGCTGTATAGTTCAATGGTTGAGGTCTCTGGCTGCGGAGCCAGAGGCTGGGAGTTGGATTCCCCCCACTGTGCTTCCTTGACAGGGGCTGGACCCAATGATCCTTGGGGTCCCTTCTCCTTGTCCTCTCCCCAAAGGTTGGATGTCATCATGGTTATTCTGACTTTGGATGTGCAAACTTTCAACAATGAAAGTATTTTTATGCTAGAGGACCCCAAGTGTACAGTAAGACACAGGGGGTCAAATGTTTTTGGCATTATCCATTCCTTCTTCGTTTAAAGTAAAATCATTTAAACAAAAATCAATATAAGGAAATTCTCACTCTTTGCTTAACCTCCCTTTCCTCTGTGTGATTTATTCTGGGCATATGTTACTCTGCAGTTATTGTTCTGTCCAATCAATAGACATCTCCAAAATAAATACTGGTGTTACTTTAATGATCTGTGCAACAGTGCCCACCATGTAGGAACTAACAGAAACACTCTTTCAACAGGAAAACACCTCTTGGCATCGTGGCCTGCTTTTCTATTACAAAAAGCCTCTTTCCTAACTCAGAGAGACATGGAAAACAGACGGATCAGCCATCAGCAAGGGCTCTAAGTTTCACATAGAATCATTGTGAATGTGGTCATGGCGTGTTCCAAAGGTAACTGAAAGCGGTGCTATTAGTTATGCTGTCCCATCGTGAAAGGAAGTTTGAACATTATGCTGTTGAATGTGTCCCAACAAGGTCTTCTCTTTGGAAATAAGAGCAGCAACAACACCCAGTGTAAAAAAGCAGGGGGCTAAATCCAACTGTTAGCTGCAACTAGAGTAGGCCCATTGCTTCAGCAGAAGTCATGTAAATGCTTAGAATTAGAAAGTTCCTTAGGTAAAGTGAGGAGCATGCAGGTATTCATGGTCAGACAAGATGTGACATCATCCATTCAACTAGAAGTTGTATGAATGGGTTTCCAACTAGCCAGCCAACCTCAAGCAGAAGGTCAAGTATGGATTTTGCCTACAGAGTGGGGTGGGGGTGGGGCGCTCTTTTTTGTTCTCCCAATGCAGTCCCTTTCTGAATTAGGTAATGTTTCCATTGACTTGAATGGGAACTTGCCTTCCAATGCCGTTGGCAGATGTGGGAAGACCAGTCCTGATGGGGAATCCAGGAGGGTGGAGGGCAGAGCCTCCCTGAAGTCCCCTCCTCTACTCCCATTAATTTCATGAAAAGCAGCAGATGCAATGTGGTTGTGGGCATGAGCAAATACCCATCCTTTCCACTCTGTACCTTAATAAGATTCCGATTCCAAACACGTTACATTGGAAATAAGACCTGCATAATGTGTTCAAGAAGATTGATCATATTAATGTGAGCCCAGTCTTCATCTTTTATTAAGGATGTTACTTAGTGCTACTGTACTGGCTAGGCAAAAGCTTTCATGCATTCATGATGGCAGAGTAGTAGCATTTAAAAGCACTGCTGTTTATATGGTCAACTTCATTTACTGAACAAAAATGATTCTGTATTTTGTGTACTACAAACCTGAGTATATTTATATAATGTATAGCCTGATCTATTTGAGTTACTACTTTTTTCTGCTGGTATTTATCTGGGCTATTAATGTATTAGTCAAGTCTAAAAGCAAAGAAAAGGCTTCTAATTTCATCATGTGTATTACGTTCAATAACCTTTAATAGACATACTGGCCTCTAGGGAACAGCTTCCCGGAATGTTTCCAATTAGAAGTTATAAAATTTAAGAGAACCTTCATTATTTTGTAGTATATCTTCATTCCTCACAGAAAAAAAATCTTATACTATTTTTTAACATAGCATTGAAAAAGGTCTACAAAATAAGGTTAAATTTTTTTTTACCAAGCCAGGAGAACAGCTATGTAATTTTCATCCTTTGATCAGATTGGGTACAAGGAGCAGGAGGTATGAGGAATTCATGGAAAATTACTTGTTTGTGACAAGAGAGGCAGTTCCAACATATTAGGCCAGCAGGCAGAGAAATCACTGACCAGTGCAATACTTTTTTTCCTCCAGCATGAGAATGGGACAGAACGTACTTTTTTCCATGGAAGCTTCCCCAGTTTGTACAAAATGGACCTGTGCAAAATTAATGTCTTCTCTTTTTATGAAGCACAGCACACAGAAAGAGCAAGTGCAGATTGGCTATAAAAGATACAAACAACCTCTCTGAAGTTTCTAGTTTTTAAAAAGTCCACGCAACTAAGCACCAGCTATTGCAATTGTGCAATTCATCCAAAAATCCTAGTCACAAATGCAAGAACTGTCCTTAATAATGGTGGAATATATCCTGTCACCTCATAGGCAAGGAACAAAAAGACAGTTTCCTGCAGTTTCCTTTTGCAGGATGAGATAAGCAAGAGCTACATTATTATTAACAGCCGACTCTGTGCCTTCACGCTATTATTATTAGGCATCCAACAGTCTTGAGAGACTGTGGTAACGTGCTCTGTATGGAGGACTTGGAACAGCGTCTAGTGTGGCTGAGGAGGCCAATTTGAGAGTGACAATCCCTTCCACACTGAAGATAAATCCAATCTGTCCCCTGTCCAGCTCCCTGATTTTGCTGCTTTTGTGAATTCCTCTTTGCCTCGGCCTGCTGAACAAGTGTCCCTTCAAATTGGGAGAGGCCATGATGCACCGCCTGCCTTCAGGCTGAATGCTCAGATGTCAAGTTTTCCCATCTGTTGATGTCCATTCCTAAGGCCCTCAGATCCCGCTTGCAGATATCCTTCTATAGCAGCTGTGGTCTCCCTCTGGGGCGATTTCCCTGCACTAATTCTCCATACAGGAGATCTTTTGGAATCAAACCATCAGCCATTCTCACGACATGCCCGAGCCAACGTAGACATCACTGTTTCAGTAATGTATATATGGTAAAATTCCAGCTCGTTCTAGGACTACTCTATTTGGAATTTTGTCCTGCCAGGTGATACCAAAAATGTGTCGGAGACAACACAAATGGAGCGTTCTCAGCTTCCTCTCTTGCCATGCACAAAGGGTCCAGGACTCACTGCAGTACAGGAGTGTGCTCAGGACAAAGGCTCTATAGACCTGGATCTTGTTATATGTCGTCAGCTTCTTATTAAGCCATACTCTCTTTGTGAGTCTAGAGAATGTGGTCGCTGCTTTGCCAATGTGTTTATCCAGATTGACATCTAGGGGGAAAATGTCAGAGATCATTGAGCCAAGGTACACAAAGTCATGAACCAACTCCATTTCTTGTGTGGAGATGGTAATAGAGGGACCTGAGTCCACACCTTGGCCCATGACTTGTGTTTTCTTCAGGCTGATTGTTAATCCAAAGTCTTAGCAGGACTTGCTAAAGCAATTCATGAGTTGTTGGAGGTCTTCAGCAGAGTGGGCAACAATAGCTGCATCACTAGCGAAGAGGAAGTCCTGTATGCATTTCAGCTGGCCTTTGGTCTTCACTCTCAATCTAGAGAGATTAAAGAGCTTTCTGTCTGATCTAGTCCACAGATAGACACCTTCCGCTGCAGTTCCAAAGGGGTGCTTGAGCATGGCAGCAAAAAAGATCCCAAACAGGGTCAGCGTGACACAGCCCTGTTTCACTCTGCTTTGGATGTCAAAGGGATCTGATGTCGAGTCATCAAAAAGAACAGTGCCCTTCATTTCCTCATGAAAGGACCTGATGATGTTAAGGAGTCGAGGTGGACATCCAATTTTGGGAAGTATTTTAAAAAGGCCGCCCCTGCTAACCAAATCAAAGGCCTTTGTGAGATATATGAAGGTGACAAAGAGTGGCTATTGTCGTTCCCTACATTTCTCCTGCAACTGTCTGAGGGAAAATACCATGTCAGTGGTGGATCTATTAGCTTGAAATCCACACTGTGATTCAATGTTATTTAGTGCCACTTCGGTTACTACATTCTCTCTGGAATACTGCTCAGGGTAGTGCTGCACCCAGCGTTCCATCTGCTGTAGCAGACTCCAGAGGAGCAGATTTCTTCTGTATTGGAACTAAAGCCTGCTTGATACAGAGACAAATAGTCAGTCTTCCCATCATGATCAAGTGCTTGAATATGTTACTATGTGGGGTTCAGACATAAGTTAGTAGGAGTGGCTGTTTGTCTTCTGTTGTGAGCAGGGACAGAAGCACTTGTCACACTGACTATTCAAGATACTGCTAGAGGCTCTTAGGCCTTCCTTGTTTTTCCCATCTTAATAAATAGTAGCCACAATCCCACTGCTGCTTACGTATGCCGGCATAAGTGCAATGGCATAAGTCACAGTGGTGGATTGTTGAAGAGTCACTGCTTGCATTCCTGGTTGTGCATCAATTACAGTCATTGTGCCACCAGCTCATGCCAATTGAGCTGGTGGCACATCTCAAAGGAGATGTGTTTCATGGCATGTTTGGAGGAACAATTTGTGTTGGGCCCAAACACTCACAACACGCATGTGAAGATCTCAGGGGGCAGTCCTTTCATTTACCCTCCCTGCTGGAGCCTCATATGTTAAACACAACTTAGCATATGGGAACAAAGGTAACAGAACTTTCTGCACTCTGTCCTCCTCATTTTCAAAGCTGACAGACAATATGAATGGAACCCAGTTATACCACATGCTTCGAATGGCCTCTGGTACAGTTGAAAAACATCAGGGAACATGAGGCACTCCAGACATAGTTGGATTGGAACATCTGTTGACCTAGGGAGCCTAGCTCACGATGAAAAGCCATGGGAGTTGCACTCCAACAAAAATCCAGGAGGCCATATGTACTCTATCTGTAATACCAAGTTACACTGTAGGAGCCCCTGCAATTCTTCTCCACATCCCCACTCTACTCATCAAGGTTGTGGGTGAAATGTATTGAACAGTCACTACTCAGATGACTGCCACAGATGTGGCTTTGGTGGTGATTAATTTTAGGCATCAGACAAGCAAAGAGTCCTATGGTGGAAAGCCTGGATAGTTGGGTGGGGCAGGAGAAAGGGGCTGACTTTAGCTGGAGAAGCTGGATATGGACACAAAATACTTGATGAAAGCATCAGATGCCTGTCACATGACTGCTTGTGGAGGTGGGCAGTCTGTGGTTATATTGGCTTGGAGTAATGAAATGCATTGTGATTAGAGATGGGCACAAACCACGGCTTGGTGGGTTGGTCCAGTTTGGTGCAGCACCTGCACAGCTGTTCTGCAGGACTCAACTTAAAAGACCAATGGGCACAAATAGAACATTAAACAGAGGGCCAGGGAGTTCTCTTCACTCCTGTTCTTGTCTAGTCCTTAACACACAGTCTACTCTAAATGATGAAGCACAGCCCTTGCAAGTCCAGGACCCCTCACAGGTGGGTTTGGCCAGGGGTGACACAGCAAGGGTGTTAGATGCAAGCAGTCACCTGTCCCTGAAGGTAGGTGGCATGTATCCCTTTCCTGGCCAGGTCATAGGGCCCAGCAGCAGTTCCCCCCGGTCCTGAATATGCAGTAGTTCTTTGCAGTGGCATGACCAAAGTCTAGTTGCACTTGACTGGCTTCCTCAGGTACATGGTAGGTGGGGCATGCATGGGTTGGTCCAAGCGGCTCAGTCCTTGAGGAGCAAGTGGCAGGAGGAGGTGGCTGGGTTTGAAGCGGGCGGTTTTGGTTCTTGTGCTTCCAGAGCTGGGCACATTGGGAGTTCTACAACCTGTGGGCCTTGTGACACTGAATTTGGTCATGTCATAAACAAGGGGCTTCTTCTGGTGGCAGGGTCAACTCAACCTAGTTTCCAGTGTCCAGGTCCTGCATCTGCACCCTCTCCCATCTTTCTCTGGAATGCCCCTCTTGCAGATGGACTTCCTCCACCTTGCACACCTCCCAAACATTTGCCCACAGATCCTCTTCTGACAGGGACAGTTCCCTCCTTAATGAGGAGTCCTGCCATGGCCATATCTGTCTGGTCAAGGGCATCTTCCACAGAACAGTGGTCCCTGCCCCAGTCTATGGTCAAGATGCATATGGGGAAGGCTGATGCACACTGGGTCAAGGTAGGAAGCTGAATCACTGAGCCTGGGGAACTCCCACTGGTCCCACATCTAACCTCTGGGTTTTCCAGAGCTTGCTTGAGACCTCTTCCAGGAGACACCTTCTCTCTGTCAAGTAAGACACATGGTGTTAAGGTTTAGTGAATTGAGACGGTGATGTGGATGATTTTTTTTTCTTGTGAAACTATATAAGGCAGAGGAGCAACATTCCCTCTAATTTTCTGGAGTGCTGCATGGAGACTCCTTCCCCTGTGGGCAAGACTTTGACTGCGACCAAAACAAATGGGTGAAAACACTGGCTTGGCTGCACAAACTCAATGCAGAGCTGCGCATCAGCACACCTTGGAGAGAATGTCGTGGAGGAGCTTGTTCATATTTGGGGACTGTTTATTTTTAGACCACAAGTGGGGAACTTTTTGTCATTTAGATGTTTTGAACTTCTCTTCTCAACTTGAGCCAGCTTCATAAATGGTGAAGGATTATGGGAACTAAAGTTCAAAACATGTGACGGGCAAACATTCCTTGGCTCCAGATGAATCTGGGAAGGGTAAATGTGCCTGTGTATATATAGTTAACATATTCTTTCTGGGTATTGAGCAATTTTTCCACAACTACACAGAGATTTGCTGTAATAACAATGCTTCCTGTTAAGTTGTTTGATGAATGCCTGCTCAGTTAAAACTGACAAATTACAGGAATCCCCTCTCCTCCTCCTCCTCCTTTCTTCTTCTTTCCTTTTTTTTTTTGCCACAAAGATCTGAGGGATTTTTTTCTGCTACCCCCCCACCTCAAGATAAATGGAACTTCATGCATCATTTCTTCTTCTCAGCCATCAAAGACCAGAGCAGTTTTTTTTTTCAAAAAAAGGCTCCAAAAACTTTAGAAAGTCACTTCTCAGCACCAGAAATGTGCTGACCCAGCTAGGGGCCTTGGGATTCAGAGCTGGGTACCCAAGAGCAGATGGCTTAACATGCTAGTCCATTAATCAAGCAAGCTTCCTGAGTACAATGATTTCTGGTGATCAAGTGCTATGGATATGAGAAATGCACCTACCTTTCTTTTCCCTCCCTAACTGCAGTCCTGTTCACATCAAGCTTGCAGATGCTGCTGAATTTCTGTTATTTATGTACTTACTGAGCCAAAATGCAACAGATGTTCCAGGTGCGTTTGAACTAGACTCTTTTTACAAATCAGCTGAATAAATCCTGTACGCCTTTGGATATTCGGAAGGCATCTCTTTTTTTTGAGTGAGAAGAACTTTCAGGGAGGGGAGGACCTATTTTGAGGTTTCCTTATGTTGACTTAAAATAAAATCTTTCGATGGCCACAAGAGAGGGAAGGGAGTCCCAGAGTCTCTTATGACATATAAACGAAAATGAATTTCTTTCATTTCTGGTTAAGCCTCTGAATACTTGTATAAAGAGTTCAAAAGGTATGAAAAGGATATTATAGGCAAAAAATGTATCTGTGATACCCTGTGAAAGTCTCTTATGAATGGTGGAAGCACATTCTTTCTAGCCAGCACAGAGACAGATGATAAAAGAATATCACCAAGAAAAAGAGAATATTGTGGAGTTATTTGGCTTTTCACATTAACCAGAGGACAGAGAACTGCAGGCTTAACATCCAAGGGACTCAGTGGTAGGTTTTGGGGGCAATTTTTTTAAAAAAACAATCTCACTTTGTACGGTATCAATCCTCCTCCTAATACTACACATGAAAATATTCTGAAAATAAATATTGAATGGCGATGCAGAAAGGCAGCAGAACTTAAGCCATGCCTATGAAATACATGAAGATCATAAGTAGAGATGGGCATGAACCACAAAAATGATGGTTGATGGTTTGTGGCTACCCACAAACTATGAACCATCTGAACTTTTTTTTTTTTAAAAAAGCAAGAACTAGTTCTTTTTTTTTTTTTTAAAGATCATTGCTAGGGAAAGCGGAAACTAAACACCCACAGCCTGCCCATCACCCCTTAACCACTGTCCCCATCACCTCCCTCCCTGGTCCTCCTGCTTCCTCCTCTTCTTCTGCTGCTGCCATCTTGAGAGACAGGGGCCTGCCTTCCCTTCAGCGAGATGCATGCACAGACAGCATGTCTGGCTCCTGAGCCAGGCTGCTGTTTCTCAAGATGGTGGCAGTGGTAGAAGACAAAAAGGAGGAGGCAACAGGGGAGGAGGCAACAGAACCAGGTAGGGAGGCAACGGGGTAGTGGGAAGGGGGTCAGGGAGAAACAAACCAGAAAGCTCATGAAATCACAAAAATAGTTCGTGTTTTGGGTCAGTTCAGATTCGTTTGTTTTGACAAACCTGAACAGACCTGAACCAACAATTATCTGTGAATTTCCTTGTTCACCTCTAATCATGAGACCATCAAACAGACATCTTCACTGTCCACTCTTTTCATCAGGACGTTTTCCTCCTATTCCCATTAAATTATTCCTCCAGAAATTTGAAGTCATTGTTTCTGGCCTGGAAACATTAGTACAGCTACAACACAGTCTAAACAGATCATGTATTCTTTCAAAGGCAATGAGGTCTTACTCCTTTAATGTATGTATTTTTTAAAGGAATTGTGCATAAATGCGAAATGCCAATTCTTATAACTCTCTTTGTTCTATGATTTGCGGATATGCTTTAGGACTTAGTCTGATTCCGTAATAAAGAGCAGGGTGTCTGCACTAGTTTTTCCAGGTGGGAGAGAAAGCATGTTAGCAACATTTGTATGCGCAGGATGTGCCTCTACAACACAGAGTATCTGTTGTGTATACTGAAATAAGAAATAAATATAGATTAAAGGGGCATATGCCCTTTTGGTTCTCTATGGAGACCTATAAGAAGGGGCTATGTAAGCTCCTGCTTAAGATCCAGGCTATGATCTGTTTGGATAAAGCTAACATGGCACTTTTTGATAGGCATCTATCCAATATCAACTGAAAAGCCATTTCTCACAGTACGTTGGAAGATAATGAATCACAGAAAGAGGAGAAAAAAAAGCCCTCAAACGCTAAGCAAAAAAATTGGAGCTGAATTAAAGTTTGTTTTCTATTCGTTTTTTGTTTTGTTTGTCTTCCAGCCTGTGCTTGGTATGCTGCTTGAACTTGTTGGTGGCAACTTTCTGCCAGAAAAAAATTGGTAAATAGTCAGGGGCGGCACCAGAATCACACCCAAGTGTTATGATACTCTAATCCCTGTGGAGATGTTCTAAGTAAAATGGGGCCTGAGGCCATGATTGCCTTGTTCAATAAAGGAGGAAAATGCTGAAGTAGCTTGTAGCAGGAAATGGTGCAACTCTGTCTATATTAAGGAAGATCGAAAATTGGCATGGTATGAGTCTATGAGTGAGTGATATAACAGATCTCCACCACCACCCTTTGATTTCACTATTTATTTCTGTAATTTTAGCGTGAATGAAGCACAGATTTAAGGCAGGCCTAGCAGGTGATTGATGAGGACCAGTTTGTGGCAAAGGAAGTTCTAAGACTTGGCCTCCTGCCAGAATTACACTGTTGTACATGGAAGCACTGCTGCTTAATGCTAACATTTGTCAGGACCGCACTAAGAATACTTTAAGAAGTGCCAGGTAGGTGGGGCTCATCAGCCATGGAAGGCAGCCCATCTAGGAGAAGGAAAACTCCAATTTCAAACCTCCACTGCCTTGTGGCTATATCCACTCATGGAAAAGGCTTCAGGAGTTAACCTCGAGGCAAAATCCGGAGCTGGAGTCCCGAAGGCAGCATGTGTCGTTCTGCCAATTCCTGCGACATTGCTGGAACCATTTGTATTGGCTCTTGCCTTTCCATTGGACCATTTCAGCAATGTGGAGAGGGGGGATCTGCTGCTTGGGTAACAGCCTATCCTCCATATTACCTTACCCGGGCTTCGTGCTCTGGAGAGGACACTCCTCGATTCAGAGCATGTTACCATAGTCTCTCGAGACTGAAGGATGCCTATGCTGAGCAAGAGAAAGGAGGAAAAAGTGTGCTCTTATTATGCACAAAATAACTTTTTGTGTTTGCTTAGTGACAAAGGATTTCCACTTTCCTTTTGAATTTCCCCAGATGGTGGCACAGTTTATTATGAGCTGAACTGAACATCAGCCAGTGCAGAATGCTAGGAGCCAAACAGGGAAGAAAGGGAATGTGAAACCAGCTTGGTTGCAAAGAAGCTTCTAAATTACAACCAGGACTTAGCTTTTTTCCTATGCTACTTGAGGGACTATGGGAGTTGTAGTCCTAACATTTTTTTTAAAAAAAAGAAGGATAGGGAAGAGTCAGAGACTGTTCATAATGAGTTGCAGGCTAGAAAGGGGCCGAGGTCATTGCAGGATCTTTTCATTTCAATCTGTCTGCCATTTTATTTGCATTAGCAGGTACATTATTGTCTGCACAAGCTCCTCGTGTGCCGTCCTCTTTCCCTGCAATGGCAACAACAACAACAACACCCCACTTCCCTTCTGAGCCCTCTTTGTCAGGAGTTAAACCTCTCAGCATCTATCATTCAGGAATGGGGCACAGGCTTCAAGGTGTCAGGAAGTGCCACTTATAATTATAGCCAATAAGGCCCATAGCAAAGGGGTTAAAGGGAGATGTTGTAAACTCTGACAACCTGGCTTCTGTTTCTGTGGCTTAGATTTATTCTCTGGACTACTTTACTCTTCCTCAGGAGAGTTCATTGTGTAAGTCAGCCTGACAGATTTATCCGTGCTTACAGAGATGGTGGCTGTTTTCTCACTGGGCAGGTGGAAAAGAGAAGCAGGCTAAGACAGCTTCCAGCTGAGAGGTCACAACTGAACTCATGCCATGGAAAGTACATAAATTATACACATTTTCCCCCTGGAGAAGCAGCGTTTGTGCTTATTCTTGTCTTTTATTTCTCCTGCTTCCCTCCAACCCTCTTCATTTCAAGCATGTCACCATCGTCAAAGTGCTAGAATAGGCAATCCTGTCCTCCTTGTTCTCCTGAGAGGACACAACTAGAGAGGAGCCTGTGTCACACCTGCACTGCTCCGGTGCTTGCAGAAGTTACTGCAAGGTTTAAGCCACATCAGCTATTGTTGTGCTTGGAGGGCAGAGAGTGGCTTCTCCCAAGGAATCTGTGGTTTTAGATATGAAATCTAGTTCAATTTATTGGTGGGGGGGGGCTTAGGAAGAGCCACAGAGTATTTTGCCTCAGTGACTGTTTCGTTTAGTCGTTTAGTCGTGTCCGACTCTTCGTGACCCCATGGACCAGAGCACGCCAGGCCCTCCTGTCTTCCACTGCCTCCGGGAGTTGTGTCAAATTCATGTTGGTAGCTTCGCAGACACTGTCCAGCCATCTCATCCTCGGTCGTCCCCTTCTCCTCTTGCCTTCACACTTTCCCAACATCAGGGTCTTTTCCAGGGAGTCTTTTCTTCTCATGAGATGGCCAAAGTACTGGAGCCTCAGCTTCAGGATCTGTCCTTCCAGTGAGCACTCAGGGTTGATTTCCTTTAGAATTGATAGGTTTGTTCTCCTTGCAGTCCAGGGGATTCTCAAGAGCCTCCTCCAGCACCACAATTCAAAGGCATCAATTCTTCGGCGGTCTGCTTTCTTTATGGTCCAGCTCTCACTTCCATACATCACGACAGGAAAAACCATAGCTTTGACTATGCGGACTTTTGTTGGCAAGGTGATGTCTCTGCTTTTTAACATGCTGTCAAGGTTTGTCATTGCTTTCCTCCCAAGAAGCAGGCGTCTTTTAATTTCGGGACTGCTGTCTCCATCTGCAGTGATCATGGAGCCCAGGAAAATAAAATCTGTCACTGCCTCCATATCTTCCCCTTCTATTTCCCAGGAGGTGATGGGACCAGTGGCCATGATCTTAGTTTTTTTGATGTAGAGTTTCAGACCATATTTTGCACTCTCCTCTCTCACCCTCATTACAAGGTTATTTAATTCTTCCTCACTTTCTGCTATCAGAGTGGTATCATCTGCATATCGGAGGTTGTTGATATTTCTTCCGGCAATCTTAATTCCGGCTTGGGATTCCTCCAGTCCAGCCTTCCGCATGATGTATTCTGCATATAAGTTGAATAAGCTGGGAGACAATATACAGCCTTGTCGTACTCCTTTCCCAATTTTGAACCAATCAGTTGTTCCATATCCAGTTCTAACTGTTGCTTCCTGTCCCACATATAGGTTTCTCAGTAGATAGATAAGGTGGTCAGGCACTCCCATTTCTTTAAGAACTTGCCATAGTTTGTTGTGGTCCACACAGTCAAAGGCTTTTGCATAGTCAATGAAGCAGAAGTAGATGTTTTTCTGGAACTCTCTGGCTTTCTCCATAATCCAGCGCAAGTTAGCAATTTGGTCTCGAGTGCCTCTGCCTCTTCGAAATCCAGCTTGTACTTCTGGGAGTTCTCGGTCCACATACTGCTGAAGCCTACCTTGTATGATTTTGAGCATAACCTTGCTGGCGTGTGAGATGAGTGCAATTGTGCGGTAGTTGGAGCATTCTTTGGCACTGCCTTTCTTTGGGATTGGGATGTAGACTGATCTTTTCCAGTCCTCTGGCCACTGTTGGGTTTTCCAAACTTGCTGGCATATTGAATGTAGCACCTTAACAGCATCATCTTTCAAGATTTTAAATAGTTCAACTGGGATGCCATCACCTCCACTGGCCTTGTTGTTAGCCAGGCTTTCTAAGGCCCACTTGACTTCACTCTCCAGGATGTCTGGCTCAAGGTCAGCAACTACATTGTCTGAGTTGTCCGGAATATCCACATCTTTCTGATATAATTCCTCTGTGTATTCTTGCCACCTCTTCTTGATGTCTTCTGCTTCTGTTAGGTCCCTCCCATTTTTGTCCTTTATTATGTCCATCTTTGCGCGAAATGTTCCTCTAATATCTCCAATTTTCCTGAACAGATCTCTGGTTTTTCCTTTTCTGTTATTTTCCTCTATTTCTTTGCATTGTTCATTTAAGAAGGCCCTCTTGTCTCTCCTTGCTATTCTTTGGAAGTCTGCATTCAATTTTCTGTAACTTTCCCTATCTCCCTTGCATTTTGCTTCCCTTCTCCTCTCTGCTATTTCTAAGGCCTCGTTGGACAGCCATTTTGCTTTCTTGCATTTCCTTTTCTTTGGGATGGTTTTTGTTGCTGCCTCCTGGACAATGTTACGAGCCTCTATCCAAAGTTCTTCAGGCACTCTGTCCACCAAATCTAGTTCCTTAAATCTGTTCTTTACTTCCACTGTGTACTCATAGGGGATTTGGTTTAGATTATACCTGAGTGGCCCAGTGGTTTTTCCTAATCTCTTCAGTCTAAGCTTGAATTTTGCTATGAGAAGCTGATGATCAGAGCCGCAGTCAGCTCCAGGTCTTGTTTTTGCTGACTGTATAGAGCTTCTCCATCTTTGGCTGCAGAGAATATAATCAATCTGATTTCGATATTGCCCATCTGGTGATTTCCATGTATAGAGTCGTCTCTTGTGTTGTTGGGAAAGAGTGTTTGTGATGACCAGCTTATTCTCTTGACAAAACTCAATTAGCCTTTGTCCTGCTTCGTTCTGAACTCCAAGGCCAAACTTCCCTGTTATACCCTTTATCTCTTGGCTCCCTACTTTAGCATTCCAGTCCCCTAGAATGAGAAGAACATCTTTCTTTGGTGTCAGTTCTAGAAGGTGTTGTAAATCTTCATAAAACTGTTCAATTTCAGTCTCCTCAGCAGTGGTGGTTGGTGCATAAACTTGGATTATTGTGATGTTGAAAGGTCTGCCTTGGATACGTACTGACATCATTCTATCATTTTTGAGATTGTATCCCATTACAGCTTTTCCCACTCTTTTGTTGACTATGAAGGCTACTCCATTCCTTCTACAGTGACTGTAGCTGGTGTTTATCCCACTCCATAGACTGTCTGTGGAAATCCCCTTCATGTAAGGTGTGCATGTTTTAATCTGTATTCATCTGAATCTCCTTAACAAACAGTTTGATGTTCAATGTGCTCGTGGGTTTTTTGCTGTGTTGTCATGCAGCTTCAAATATTTATTGGGAGGGAGGGAAGCTCAAAATACAAGTCATGGGTCAGTAGCTTAGCTGATGCATTGTCGCGTCAACAGATCGAGCAGTTCAGGAAGCTAGATCCAGGAGCCAAAGAGTTCCTGGAGATTCTGCCCCCAGAGGTTTGGCAGATTGGTGAGAAGACACGGAAAGGGCAATAGGCTTGGCCCTAGCACCAAGGGTATGCGTCTATGAATATAGTTTCGGGAATTTAGGAAGCTGGTTAACTTGGAGCCTGTCTGGCCTGCACCAGGAGATCACCTTCAACAATTCATTGCGTATTTGAATAGAAGGGGATTGGCACCTGGAACTATTCAGGGTAGGTTGTCCGCGCTCGCCTTCTACTCTAGGATTAATGCGTATCGGAATTATTCCTCAGATTACCACATTAAGAAAATTATTGAAGGGAGGTCTAAGGAAAGGGGTGGAGTTCAGGACACCAGGGCTCCCATATCACCTGCATTGTTAGAGCACATCTGTAAGCAGTGGGATCTGTTGTGCAGGGACGAATATGAAATAGTTTTATTTAGAGCAGCATCCCTGTTTACATTTTTTGGGGGCCCTAAGGATTACTGAGGTAGTTGCAGCTGGTAAGAATGACAAGACTAAGGTAGCTTTGTAATGGCACAATGTTAAGGTTGTGGACAATACAATTCTAATTTAAATTTGGCGATCCAAGGTAGGGGTGCTCAACTTACGCTAATGCATTGCCATATAGAAGGCATATGGCCTGTGAGGGCCACGATTGTGTACTTCGAAGTTAGGGGACAGGATCAAGAATATTTCTTTAAGCATAGAGATAATTCGCCACTAACAAAGTACCAGTCCTGGAAATTAACGGACATAGCGTTGGACAGAGTTGGCGTGCAAGGATCATGTTTTGGCGCACATTCCTTTAGAATTGGTGCAGCATCCACAGCTGCAACCTTGGGATACAATACAGATGAAATCAAGCGTTTAGGTCAGTGGTCTTCATCCAATTATCGTAGGTATATTAGAACACTTCCTAACATCTAGGCAGGGGCCTGGTTTGGTTGTCTCCACAGGTTCCTTGGTAATGATGAGACAACGACAAGTTGTGATTTTGGGCCAGAGCCACATTTATTCGGCAGGATATTATGCGGCTGCATCCCCATAGGGAAACAACCTGGGCCTTAGAGCCAGACCCCACATTGTATGGAAAGGGCTGTGTGGAACTCTGTGGAGCCAGTTATTGTTGGATGGTCAAGCAAGCTAGATGTAAATTTCAAAGGGGAAGGGCCTGCAACACAAACTAACTTGTTTGCTTGTTTGTTTGCATGCTGACCAATTAGTGGGAGTTTGTTGTTCCCGGGTAGGGAGGCTCCATCCCTGTTTCCGGCCCTTCTCACCATGAGGTGATTGAACCACCATTGTTGGTCGCCATTCCTTCACACACTTTTCAAGATGTAACACCTCCACCCTGGCTCTCTGAGCCTGGATACTCTCCAGCCACGTGGGCCAAGGAGAAGGACATTGTCTTTGTTATTTCTTCTTTCTGTATCGACCTGAAACCTTCTGAATGCTTATCCATGTGAGTAGAATATAGAATTCTTTCTTTAATACAAAAAAAGCCTCCTGAGTGTTACTTTTAAGTGCTAGTGTTTGGTGAGGGGCAGGTATTAAAAAGGGAACTTCTAGCTAATTCTACCCAACCGGCTGGTGCTTCCTGCTGTGCGTTTTACTGGAATTCACACGGGTTTCAGTACAAACTATCCAACAGTTATGCAGGACTGTGGCCTTCGGTAATTTTCCACCAGATTTATTGGTAATACATCTGGGCAGCAATGATCTGGCCAGGTTTTGCGGAAAGGCATTAGTTTTGGATGTTTTTTGCGACCTGAGATGGTTGAAGCCCATGCGTATAGTATGGTCGAAGATCGTCCCTTGGTTGGCATGGAGAGATGCAACAAATTTCCCCCCCTTTACGCAGCATGCAGGAGTTTCAACCGGGAGGTTTGCACAGCGGTCTGCACCAGCCTTGGATCAGTGATTTGTCACCAGAGGATCCGCTTGGATAGGCCTGAGTTTTTGTCGGAACGATGGTGTACATCTGTCTGATTTGGGCTGGGATGTCTTCCTTGAAGACATCAAGGGGGACCTGCTTGCTGAGCTTGATAGGCTTGATGGCGGGCATGAGACTTAGCATAGCTAGTCCCTATGCTGTGGTGGGTAGTGTGGATATAACAGGTTTTCTGGTGAGTCCCACTGCAAACCCAGGTAAGTTAATAGCCCATCAGACCTCCCAGCGCTGCGGATCATGTGATTACAGTGCTTGGGCGAGGAAAGATGTGCTGGGGCCACAACCAGACCAACAGTCAACAAGGAGAAGCTGGCTTGAGGGCTGCGGGTGGTAATATTACGGCTGGCTGGTTTCTTGCTGTCTTTTAAAACCGTGAAAACTTGGGGCTGGGGACTCGCACATTTGTTGCTTAAGGAGTCCTTTGAGACCTCTACAGTTTAACCTGATTCCACACTACGGCAAGACCCCTTTTGCCAAATGATGGCAACATTGATTACAGTTAATAAAGTGTGGCCCATGTTTTAATCTATAATTCTTGTCTCACGTCTTTATTTTGGGGTTGGGAGGGCAAAATTGTTTTCCGGAATGTTTAGTGTGGAAGAAACTTGAATACATGTAAAAAGTCAACCATTTGGTACTCATGTTTCTTAGTTATTCACCATCTTGTTTATTTTTTTCTCTTACAATGGAGAAATAGACAAATAGATTCATTTTTTGATGTAGCAAATAGTTCTTCCTTAGTGAACAGTTAGGCCGAAGTTTCGCTGGGTCCATCTCCTTTTAAACTTTCCTCTACTTTTGCATCAGTGAATTAAAACAACTACCTCATATTTCTCATCTTTGGGATCTTTCGGGCAGGGGAAATGATCCACTCCCCTTTCTCTCCTTTCACCCTTGATCATTGTAAAGACTCTAGTATCCAGAGTTCACCAATAAAACTCTTTTTCTAGAAAACAACTTCTCTGCAGGAAACCTTTCAAATCCTTTAATAAATGTACAAGAATTCAGTTTCCCCATTAGAACATTTCTACTAGAGCAGCTTTCCCTGACCCCCATATTAATTGGTTGAAAATTAAAAGCTTCCGACCAGGAAGCATGGAAGTGAGCTATATGGAGAAACACCACGACACCAAAATCTGCCACAGAACAAATTTAAACTATGGACATGGTGAACATCTTTGTCTTTGTTTTGTTAAAGAGGGTGCCACTTTCATTTTTGCCTTTGTCAGTCACTGATCCTTTCATTTAACACTAGTTTAGATTATCACATTCAAGATATGCAAGATACACTTCCACCAGTGTTCCGCACAGAGGAAAAAAAATAATAAAAAAGCAATAAAGCATCCCAAACTGGAAAGCAGAACACAACTCAATCAGCACAACAGACACTCTGGGCCTGGGGATCACAATAGAAAAAAGGCAAAGAATTAAACAGCCAGCCAGGTACTGGCTGACTGCACTCAGAGACACCTACTTATCAAAGCAAACAACAACAATACAATGTGAAGACCAAGAAGAAAGGAATGGCCTAAACTGGGCCCAACCAACAACAACAACCTCCCAAACAGCCGAATAGCACACTGGCACAGTTGCAAAGTCCACTCCCTGGCCTACTCACCTCCACAGAAGAAAACAAAACAATCCCTGAGCAATTCCCTCCCACAGACAAATATACCCTTTCCACAAAATAAATACACACTAAACAAACCAAATACTGTATCAGTTTCTAAGAATCAACCAAACAGGGAAAGCACTACAGGGGAAAAATAGCAAAATAAAACACACACAACTCTCTTCCCAAAATTAAGAAAATATTTTTCTCTCTTCACCACTTGATACTTCCTCTTCTCTCCCTTGAGTCAAACAGGCAGCAACACCCAGGCACTAGCATTCAAAAAAAGGAAGGAAAGGACCAGAAAAACAAAGCAGGATGGGGGGGGGGGAGAATCTCCAAAGAAATTTTGGGGGGAAGAAGTTTATTTTTAAAAACTCCCAAGGAAACATGCAGCAGTAGAAATAATCCAAAGAAATGTAAAGGGGGAGCAATCGTCCAAAAAAAAAAAAGGTTAAAAAAAGCAACAAAGGAAAGGATTCATTCAAGATGGCTGCTTGCACAGAGGCAGGCAGACAGCACAATCCAAGAAAGAGGGCATTTGAAGTTCAGCACATCCAGATGGAAAAAATGAAGCAAAAAGCACTCATTCAACCAATCCATGACATTTTACAGATTGAGAATTCTGATTCCTTCACCTGGATGTACTGATTGGCTGCTGAGAGCCCTGGCAGCACAATATTGGGAGAGCAATATCTCAGGTACTTTGCCAAGCAAAATGACCCAGAAAGGTTACACTAAAAAAGCTTATGTGAAAGAAACATAACATTTTCACATACCCCTCTTTCATAAACATGACTCACTTGTGTTTAAAAGGCTGTCTTTTAGCAATCACCAAACGAACACACATTGCACAGAAGAGTCTCATGTTTTGGCTTTTGCATGTTTCCTAAGCAAGAAAAGAATGAATGAAGTCAAGGATTATGTCACTGGATAAACTGAGACAACTCTTCTGTTGTCTGTACAGCAGGAAAAAAAATAAGCCCCTGAACTCTTTCTTGTTTGTGCAAGGCTTTGGGCTTAACATTTTGCATAACCTTCTGCATTTCTTCCATTATCAAAGTTAGCCTTTCAGTTTACTACAGTTTCCATCCATTCTTTTGCATTTTTGCTGCATAAACTATTCCTTAGGTATGCTGGGATACCATATTTGAAAACAAAACCCACAACACTAGCATCCTATAAATCTCTGCTCAATTGACATTTTATGTTAAGAATATTAAAAAAACCCTAGTCCCTGATTCTGTGTTGCCACCTTCTATTATACTCATTTTCCACTGTGATCTTTACAATTCACCTCCATTCCAGGTGTCTAAGTCTGGTTTTAGGGATGCTCAGGGAATCCAAAGGGAAGGGTTATTGGCCCTCTAACTGCCGAATTTGCTTTCATCACAAAATCAGCATATGGGATATATTGGCTTTTATTTTCCTTCCCACTTTAGATTCCATCTCACTTTTTTTTTCTTTACTGACATCTTATTACAAAAAAAAATCTTCTGCGTAATACACACCTCACAACTGTGTTGATTGGCCATTTCATACAGAGTCACTTTCGCACCACCATTTATCCTCGTTTGCAACGTTTTGTTTCTTCAATTAGAGGCAGAAGTTATAGATAGCCTGTAAATAAAAGTAAAAGCATGTTAGGGTTGGAGAGAAGTGACTGCTGCAGTCTTATGCATTTGTCAAAGGAATTCAGTGTTTAAGACCAGCCACTAAGCAAATCAAGTAAGAAAATTCTTGTCGTGACACTTAGAAGCTTTCAAGAGTTAAGGATTTTCTTTGTTTAAACACAAGCTGTCTGTACTATCTGCTTTTGCCCTCTGTTTAATCACTTCCAGCCTGGGAAAGTTTCCTTTTTGAAAAAAAGCCAGGTACATATTCTCCATCATAGGAATGGCGAATGGAGCTCTTTTAGTAATACATGACAGACATGTCCTCCTCCAGGAAGAAAGAACATCTGAGAGGGAAATATGGTAATTAGTTTTTCAGCTTGCTTGTCCTGGATTCCACATGCTTATTTCTCTATCAAAGTTTGTGGGTGGTACATCTGCGATCTCGAGGAACAAAACAAGATGCCGATCAGAGCCTGGTTCACGATGCAGATCCAGAATCAGATCCAGGTTGATATACCTGAACAATGGGAGGGTTTAGGAAAGGTGCATTTACTGAAGTCACAGATTTTCTTTAAAGTGTTTTATTTATTAGCATTGTAAATATTGTCATGTGTTTATTCATTCATTTTAATATTATCTCATCCAGTATTTTTACTTGTGATTACAACATTGTTTTAACTATGGAGAACTTCCCTAAGTACCTATGGGGAGAAAGGAGATCCAGTACATAAATACATCCCCCCATTCCCCTCAAAATGCATGGTTTCTACAAATGTATGACTCAGGCACAGCTCTCCCTGCTCTTTCATGATCTGATAGACCCAGACTGTATTCTGTTGGGTGAAACAAGAGATGTACTGAAACATTTCACAAAACCTCCTACAGTTTGGAGTGTATTTGCAGCTGATACCAAGAGGCCATTTTGCTGAAATAAGATCAGATTTCCTCCTGAGCTATGCGGAGTCGTCACCCAGTGATACGAGAAGCCCATGATTTATTAACCTACTAAAAGCACTGTCACCGACTTGTTATAATAAACTTGGCTTAAAATATTAAAACATAAAACACTAAGCACCAGCTCCAGTTGAATGCACTATACATACATTCTAATTTTTTTAAAGTTACATATTCCAAGGAAGAGATAAACAGATCATCTTCTTGAGTTTGTTCTTTTAAAAAATATTGTCCATCCTAATGATAGGGTTCCAGTTACCTAATGTCATTGGGAGTCTTCTAAAGAAAGAAGGATGGTATAAATGTTTTAAGTACCATGGAGCCACAGGGGCATTCCCTGCAAAAATGTAAGAACTGTCTTCCTGGATGAGGTCAAGGGTCTGTGTTAGGGGTGGGGGCAGGTGGTCCTCCAAACTCCCTTGACTTGCAGCTTCTGTCATCCTTAGAGATCGCAGCCAGTGCTAAGAGATTATGAGAGCTGCAGTCCAATAGCATTTGGAGGATTATGTATCTTCACTCTTTGATCTCTCTGGTTCATCATTTAGTCTTCATGATCTAGCAGACCCCACGGGCAGCTCACAGAGAAAACATACTGGAATAGCTCTAGGGTGTTGCAGACAACATTTTTGGTGGGTGGCAAGAAAAGATGTGCAAAGGAGATTGGGCTTATTGCTTGCAAACAATCGAATGTTTCCTTGACAAATGTGTAAAGGACATATTGCTGGCCCCCACGTATTTCTATTATGAATTATATCCCCCCTCCTCTATGATTTTCATACAAAACCAGGTTGACTTGAATGGCTCAGAGTATATGGAGCATCCTCAGTTCATCTCAGCAATGATGCACCCTACACTGTTTTCCCCTGAAATCTTTTGCAGTTGTTCACAACTGGCCAGTTTTTGGTATATTCTTTCTTCTTTCATGTGCAGTGTTGACTTGAGTGATGAAACAGCAAACGTCATATTCTGAGTTGTCGCCAATTTCAAATTAGCCTCACTCAAGGATCAAGGAGGGTCATGATTTGCATGGGGGAGAAACTCTAAGGCTCCTCTGGCACAACAAGGACCCCAACGTTGCTGAGCCTGTGCTCCATACCAGCTTGGCATAATGGGTTAAGCCAGCTTTGTTCTGGAGGGATCCGCTACCAAACCAAACCCATCAACCATATATGCAGAGAGACTGGCTTTTATATTTGCCAGGGAAGGCAATCAGATTTGGAGACCAAGGGCTCGGTTTTGCACTCTCCCCAGCAACTTTCCCCCAGGTTTGTTTTCTATAGAGCTGCAGGATTGTTTTCACTTCCCCTGAACGGCTCCGTGTGAGTCTGTCAGTGATCTCTAAGAGCATGCTGGTGTTGTGTATTGGGGCCTATAGTGTTACTAGAGCTACTCAGAGAAATGTTTTGCTGCTGCGAGCTTATTTTAGAAACAGAGTGTAACTGCTACATGAAATGTAGCCAGATATCAAATTAGAGATTCCCATATGGTGCGCTCTTGTTATTGCGTGGCTCGAGGAACAAATGCAAATGCTGGTGATAAAAAGAGCCATGATGGGATATGGAATAGGAAATGCACTGGAAATATTGACTTCAGAATTTAACTTCCCTGCTGGGTAGGCACTGTGTACTCATACACCCTATAAGACATGAATGATGTGGCTGCGGTCCCTGGCTTCTCATTTTCCCATGGATGTGGTCAGGGTGTGACAACATGAGCAACAGCACCTCTCTGTTTGAAAAGGAAATGAGTAAACAACACTAAAATGAACAACAGTATATTCATTTTGGTATTTAATTTTTAAGTGGATTTGCTTAGGCACTTTCTCCACCCTCTTTAATAAAACATCAGAAAGAGCTGCCAGAACATTTCATCCAGACTGAATTTCACAGCATTACATGAAACGGGTTAGACTGGAAGCTTGTGTGTGCTAAACCCTCAGGAAGGCAAGGATTCAGCACTTCCTCCCCTCTCAGCGTTGAATGGCCATCATCCAAGAAGCACTGGAGATTTCTTCCTCACCAACTTTTTTGTTATCATTTCTCTTTTAGGTAATTGAGCTGCAGTCACTTATTTGTAGCTTGCTGTTTTCCTGAGTATTGAGAAATACCTCCTCCGTGGAAGATTTCTATCCACAAGTTGACAAACAGATTTATGTTTTGCCCCTTACTGTTTCTTTAGGTAGACAGTTCAGCACTCGCTCCATCTATCTATCTATCTATCTATCTATCTATCTATCTATCTATCTATCTATCTATCTATCTATCTATCTATCTATCTATCTATCTATCTATCTATCTATCTATCTGTCTATCTATCTGTCTGTCTGTCTGTCTGTCTGTCTGTCTGTCTGTCTGTCTGTCTGTCTGTCTGTCTGTCTATCTATCTATCTATCTATCTATCTATCTATCTATCTATCTATCTATCTATCTATCTATCTATCTATCTATCTGTCAGGGCTGTGCAATGAATTTGAGCAAATCCCAAATTTCTGGACTGAAGTGGAATGTGCAGATTTGGTTTTGGGATTATGTGTGGTTTCTGGAAGAGAAATCATGCTGGCTGGAGATGCAAATCTCTTTTTCCTATTATGTGTAAAAGAGAAATGAAGTGCCTGGTGCACAATTTCTGAAGCTGCTTGTCTGAAATTTGGCAGACTTACTTCCCCTCTTCGGGGTCTATCATGTCAAGTGGGTAACAGTGCCAACAAAAAAGTTACAGCTGTTTTGATTTTCCAGTGCAAACCAATGAAACATTTACAAACAGACTCTGATCTGGGGCAGAAATCAAATTAGATGGGCCATAAATTGCTCTGAAACAAGAGCCCTTTGAAATCCATGAATTAGCCTCCAGACTGGACCAGTGCATAACCCGGCTCTCACGTTCTCTCCTTCTCTCCTTTCCTCTCCAATATATTTACCCAAGGATGCCCCATCCATGAAAAAGTGAGGTGAGCTTGGTCTCTGGCAACAGAATACAGTGACAAATGGAAAAGAAGAAAGGAACACAGGGAGGTGGTCCTGGAAAACCTTGCTTGCAAAGAACATGAGCTGAAATTATGAATGAGAGCACTCCCTTTAGGAAGAAAGGATGCTTCCACATTTTCTAAGAAGTCCCGCTTTCCATAGATGCATTTGGCACCCCCTGTGGGGCAGGAACTCAATGCATCTTGTCTATACATGTTTAGAAAACTTGAAGCCTTAGGAGCAGCTCAACCACTGCTAGCATTTAGCAGCATTTGGTAGAAGCAGAATTCTAACTGTCTGATTCTAAGAGGGGAACTGTTGTACTGTCATTCCTTCCCTAGCTTTCCTAGCAAAAGGATGCACTGATTGTATAAAACATAATTGCTTCGGCAACTGTTATTATCACAATTGATTATATTGATCAGCCTGCTTTGCCTGTTTTCTCACTTTGCTGTGCTTTTGCTTGCTATGTCTTTCCCCCTTTTTGAAAAGATGGAGGGTGACCAATAAAAAGGTACGATGAAACATTGATGAAGTTCAAGAAATCATAAAACACATGCAGAAAGCTAGAATACATTGATCACATAACAAGAAATACAAAGTACAGATTGCTGATCATCAAGGTTTGATCAATAAGACGCAACGTGCAGGAAGGAGAAGAACTTTCAACTATGGGTTGAAGATCTTTTGAGACTGGTTTTGAGCCAACATGATGTCATGATTTGAAGTGCAAAGTCAGAACAGGTATGATGATGTATAAGCTCTGGTAGGAAAAGAGTAAAAAGGAGTGGGATTAATTGCTTGGAATTCAAGTGGACCCCTCTGTACAGAATACATGAATTGCTAGGATTATTTGGCTAAAATGCAATTGTTCATCCCAGCCGAAGAATAGCCAGTGAACAATTCTATGAACAGTAACTTACTAAACTCCCACTAATTCAGTGGGTTTACTCACTGGGTCTCCATTTTTACCTGCATTTACATTATGGAAGTTTGACTGGCTGCATGTCTTTTTGGCAGAGCAAAAATGTTTCCACTTCTAATCAGAGCGGAATACTGTACCGTGTTTACAAGTGCTGTGGTGTATTTTATATGGCAGTATTTTTTAATATTTAATTGTAAGAATGTTAAGATTTCTTTTTAATAATTATTTTAAATATATACTTATAGACGTGTGTCTGTCTGATGGTTTGTCCATCAGGCTCTGTCATGCTTGTGTGTTTTGTGCTTAGTCAGAACATCACTTATGGTGACCCTAATAGGGCTTTCAGGTAAGTGGTATATTTAAGGAGTGGTTCTTACCAGTTTCACTTCCCCAGTGAGCTTCCATGGCTGAGCAGGGATTAGAACCCCATTCTCCAGAGTCATAATCTGTAATTCTTGTGACAAACCCAGACCTACTGGGATATGTCACACAGTTACACTAAGCTGCCACCAACCATTCCCTATAAGAAGTCACACAGACCAGGGATGGATTTTTAAACAATAAAAGAATAAGGTTTATTTTAAATACACACAGGGAAAAATAAACAATCAGGTAAATAAGATAAAGTAACGTGGCTTATTCTCACTCATACAAGCATACAGTTTGGTTCACACAGAACCCTTAACTTAAAGCACAGACCCTGAACCTATCAGTTCTGGCTAACCAACAGACACCTGAACCTATCAGGTTGGTACTCTGACACACAGTAGTACCCTGTTTGACACACAGACTCCCACAACAGCTTCTTCTTCCCAGCTGCTGCTTCGTCACAACCCAGTGTCTCTCAGCATCTCTTAGCATCTCCTATTTATACAGTACAGCCCCTCCTCCTGATGTCCCGCCTTCCACTCCCCATAGGATGGAACTTTCCCTCCAAACCCATGACAGACAGGTAACATCAGTGCTGTATGTAACACCTCCCCTCTTTATAAGTTGTTTTGTAGGGGGAAAGCTAACGTGCTTTTCACCAAAAAACAACCTGAATAAAATACACAAAAACAGTTATACATACCATATAATACTTACTTATCCTTACACTCTAAGTTAACCATAGCAATTAGGCACTTAAACATTTACCATCTACATTACATCAATTTACCTTTATTCATACAAACCAAACTCAAAACCAGGTACATTTAACTTTTTGTCAACATATATACACATAGTCCATGTTCTTTCGCCGTCTTCATTCTTCAGGTCTTCTTGATAAGGCGTCAGCAACACAGTTCACTGACCCTCTGACCACCTTCACTTCAAAGTCATAGTCCTGTAGGTTTAAAGCCCACCTCATAAGTTTGCTATTGTGGGTTTTCATTGTCTTTAACCATTGCAATGGTGAATGGTCAGTACACAGAATAAAATGTCTTCCCCAGATGTAAGGCTTGGCCTTCTGGATCGCGTAGACTATGGCCAAACACTCCTTCTCCACGGTTGCCAAATGTCTCTCACCTTTTTGAAGTTTCCTACTCAGGTAGGACACTGGATGCTGGTCACCATTCTCATCCTCCTGGCACAGAACTGCTCCTACGCCGCTGTTAGATGCATCTGTGTAGATGATGAACTCCCGGTCGAAGTCTGGAGCACGCAGGACAGGATAGTTGATTAACGCCTCCTTCAACCTCTGGAACGCCGCCTCACAGTCGCTGGTCCACGGGATGCGGTCATCAGCCTTCTTCCTCGTCAGATCGGTCAGCGGAGCCGCAATCTCGCTAAACCTCGGGATGAACATTCTGTAGTAGCCCACCAACCCAAGAAATGATTTGACTTTTTTCTTGGTGTTGGGTCTGGGCCAATCACGAACAGCTTCTATTTTGGCCTCCAGGGGTTTTATCATTCCTCCCCCTACCATGTGACCCAAGTATTTTATTTCTGGGCTACCCAGCTGACACTTGCTGGCCTTTACTGTTAGCCCTGCTGCACTTAACCTCTGCAGCACTAACTCCAGGTGTATCAGGTGATCTTCCCAGGTATTACTGAAGATCCCTATGTCGTCAATGTAGGCCACTGTAAAGTCACTGAGCCCTGCCAAGGTCTGGTCCATCAGCCTTTGGAATGTGGCTGGTGCATTTCTGAGACCAAAGCTCAGGACTCGAAACTCATAGAGACCAAAAGGGCTGCAAAAGGCAGTCTTTTCTTGATCCCTGGGATCAATTCTTAATTGCCAATATCCCTTTACCAGGTCCAATGATGAGATGAACCGACAACCCCCTATGGTTTCAATCAGGTTGTCTAGCCTGGGCATTGGGTAGGCATCAGGAGTGGTTACACGGTTTAATTTCCTGTAATCAACACAAAACCTAATGCTCCCATCAGGCTTGTCCACAAGGACTATCGGAGAGGACCAAGGACTAGAAGAGGGGACGATTATGTTCTCCCTCAGCATTTCGTCCAGCTCCTTCCGCACCTTGTCCCTATAGGGTCCCGTTACTCGGTATGGGGATACTGCCTGCGGGGGTGCATCCCCTGTGTGGATCCGATGCATCACTCCCTTCACTATCCCCGGCTTGTTGGAAAACACCTGTTGATATTTACTAAGCAGCATTTTTAGTTCTTGCTGCTGGTCTTGGGTGAGTGCAGGACTGATCTTTACCTCCTCTGGGTTGTATTTTACTTCCCCTCTACCCTCCCAGAAGGGTAATTCAGCTTCCTCACTCTCAGCTGCTTTTATCGCGAATAAAACCCTCTGTTCCCCTCTGTAGTAGGGTTTTAGGGCATTCACATGAACCACCCTCCTTGCTTGGTTCTCCTCCTGCTCTATAAGGTAGTTCAGGTCTGACATCTTGGAAATGACCCTATATGGTCCTGCCCATTTGAGCTGCAGTTTATTCTCTCTGCAGGGCCTAAGCCAAAGCACTTCCTCCCCTGGGTCAAAGTGCCTCTCTCTAGCTTTGTGGTCATACCATGTTTTCTGTCTGACCTTCTGAGCTTGCAGGTTTTCTGCTGCCAGCTCTAGATTTCTCCTTAGGTCATTCATCAAGGTGTCTATGTATGTCACCACATCTTGTGGGTCATCCTGGGTGATCTGCTCCCAATTTTGTTTGATCAAATCAAGGGGCCCTTTCACCCTTCTCCCAAATAAAAGTTCAAATGGACTGAACCCGGTACTGGCTTGTGGCACTGATCGATAAGCAAACAAAAGGGATTGCAGCTTCTGGTCCCAATTGTTTGGATTCTCTGCCAAGTAAGCCCTAATCATGCGCATTAGAGTCCCATTGAACTTCTCAGTTAACCCATTACTTTCCGGATGATAGGCAGTGGTTTCCTTGTGCTTAATTCCACAGATTTGCCATAAGCGTTTCATGAGCTTTGATGTGAACGATGCTCCCAAATCTGTGATTATCTCTGAGGCAAATCCCATCCTGGACATATACCCCACCAAAGCATCGGCCACTGTGTTAGTTTCAATGTTAGTCAAGGGTATGGCTTCAGGATACCTTGTGGCATGGTCCACAATTGTTAGAATGAACCTGTTCCCCCTCTTTGTGGCCTTGGGCAAAGGTCCCACAATATCCACCCCTATGCATTTGAACGGAGTGTCAATCACAGGCAAAGGGCACAACTTTGCTTTGGTCCTATCGCGGTTATTCCCCTGCCTTTGACACACATCACATTGTTTACAGAACTCCCTGATCTGCTTCCCTATGTCAGGCCAGTAGAAATCCTGTGTGATTCTCTGTTGTGTTTTGTTCACCCCTAAGTGTGCAGCAAACATGTCAGAGTGACCCCTTTGTAAGATCATGGGGCGATACTTTTCAGGTACCACCAACTGACTTCTGATCCCTTCTCCCCCTTTTGAGATATTCCTCAGGGTTTCTCTATATAAAATCCCCTTTTTCTCCAGAAATCTCACTGGGGTTTCAGGTGTTAGCTGGGCGTCAGTCACCTGTTCAAAACACTTTTGGAGAGTGGCGTCTGCCTTTTGCTCCTGGCCAAATCTGCTGTCTGTGGTTAAGGTTTCCACCACAGCTTCTGAACTCCCCTCTGCTTCCGTCTCTGGCTCATCATTACCCCCCTGAACTGTCCCTGTGGTGGCTTGTGAGCGTGTAATCACTAGCACCCGTTTCACATGTTCAGCCAGGTCATTTCCCACGAGCACGGCTGCTGGCAGAGTAGATGAAATCGCTAGCCGCCAAACGCCCCTCCAGCCTTGAAAGTTGACAGGTACCTCAGCTACTGGCAGAGAGATTACCTGCCCCTCAATCCCTGCCACCTTCATGCTCTCATTTGGGATTATAAACTCCCTGGGAATAATATCTGGATGGCACAGGGTTACCTGGGAACAAGTGTCCCGCAGCCCCCTATACTGACGGTCAAGTATTCCTACGTCCACCCCGGCTGTCTCAAACAACTGAGAATCTGTTTTCACCAGCAAGCAGCGTTTTACCTCTATAAGAGGACCCTTTTCCTCAGCCTGATCAGCAGATGTAACTGTCCCAGACTGAGTAGCCATGGCAACAGGCTCCCTCAGTGACACTGAGCCTTGCTCTTTCTGGACACAGAACACAGCTTTTGGCTTGGTCTGACTAGAATCCTGAGGCACCATTCCTTTTAGCTGCTTTAATTTCTCACAATCTGAGATTAGATGACCCTTTCCCTGACAGAAATAACATTTTCTGGTGTATTTTGATTCTCTCTCATCTTGTTTTGGTTTTCCCTCCAAAATCTGAGGTCTTAGTTTCATGTCTGAGGGCTTCCCTTCACCATGGGCCCCTCCCCCTTGCTGGCTTTTCCCTGGTCCCTGAGAGTACTTGCTGTAGGTTTCTTTGGGTTTACCTACAGATTTCCCCTCACCCAAGGGCTTTCTTATTTGGGAAATAAAATCTGCGATCTCTGCGGCTGCTGCCACAGATTTAGGTTTCCTTTCCCTCACCTGGAATTTCAATTCCCCATGCAGGACTGAATAGAACTGTTCCAGTGCTATCAAGTCTTTAAGCTGTTCATAGGTCTCTGTCCCTTCCTGCGATAGCCATTTCTCAAGCAGCCTCACCAGTTGGGCCCCCACTTGGGTAAAAGTCTGCTCTGGCTTTTTGGTGATTGACCTAAATCTTTGTCTCAGCTGCTCTGCATTTATCCCATGTCTGGCAAACACCAGTTTCTTAAACTCTGCAAAATCTTTCATCAGTTCCTCAGGCATCTCGGCATAGACCTCAGCCAGGCTACCACTGATTAAAGATCGCATGATGGTCATCTTCTCAGTTTCCCTCACTGAGAAGTCCACAAACGCTCTTTCCACTAAGGAAAAGAACACCTCAGGACAATCTCCCTTGTGGTACACAGGGAATTTCTTCAGGTCAGCTTTAGACAGTTGGCCTCCCTCAGAATCCCTATTGTTATTATTGTTCTGGTTCATCAGTTCCAGTTTTCTTAATTCAAACGCCATTTTCTCTCTCTCCATTCTTTCTTCCCTCTCCATTCTCTCTCTCTCTCTCTCTAATTCAAATTGCCGCTGTTTCTCTCTTTCCCTTTCTTCTCTTTCCCTTTCCTCCATTTCAAATTGCCTCATCCTCAGTTCATGCTGTTGGGCTATGAGCAATTTTCTAAGTTCTGGGTTCTGCTCTCCTGTGCTGTCACCTTGCACTGAGCCAAATTCATCCTCAGAACCTTGGTCAATCTGGGGGTCTTTCACTTCACTCATGTCTGCTATCTGGCTTCGAGTCAAGGGCATAATCCCCCCTCAGAACAGGCTGCTTTAAAAGTCAAGCCTCAAAATAAAACGACCACTTTTTTTCCTTCTTGCCTCAGAACCAGCTCTCCCTAGAGATTGCTGCTGTTCTTCAGCACTAAACTTGCAACAGTATCGAGTCAGAGCCTACCCCCCTCTGCTGGGCCTCTCAGCTGGCAAGCTAGATCACTGTTACTACGCAGTTTTGCCTCAGCTTTTTCCCGCCAAAACTAGGCTGCCTCAGAGCACCTTAATCTAAGTCTCCCCAGTTGGCACGTTCTTCTACTAGTGCACCTCCCCCGTGAGGTACACCTAGAAGATTACCTACGCGCCTCAGACTGTCCCTGACTAGACCCCCCTTGCTCTGGGCACACTTGCCAAGGCTTTGCTGGACCGCTGGACAACTGGACCAGTCGTATCCCACCCGCTGGACACCAATCAATGTGACAAACCCAGACCTACTGGGATATGTCACACAGTTACACTAAGCTGCCACCAACCATTCCCTATAAGAAGTCACACAGACCAGGGATGGATTTTTAAACAATAAAAGAATAAGGTTTATTTTAAATACACACAGGGAAAAATAAACAATCAGGTAAATAAGATAAAGTAACGTGGCTTATTCTCACTCATACAAGCATACAGTTTGGTTCACACAGAACCCTTAACTTAAAGCACAGACCCTGAACCTATCAGTTCTGGCTAACCAACAGACACCTGAACCTATCAGGTTGGTACTCTGACACACAGTAGTACCCTGTTTGACACACAGACTCCCACAACAGCTTCTTCTTCCCAGCTGCTGCTTCGTCACAACCCAGTGTCTCTCAGCATCTCTTAGCATCTCCTATTTATACAGTACAGCCCCTCCTCCTGATGTCCCGCCTTCCACTCCCCATAGGATGGAACTTTCCCTCCAAACCCATGACAGACAGGTAACATCAGTGCTGTATGTAACAATTCTATCCACTACACCACGCTGGGAATCATGAAACTTGGCATATTGCGCATTTTAGAATTACTTAGTTATCTAAATGGATCGATGCATTTTATTTAATTAAAAACCATGCATAGTCTGTGGTGCTATCTTTAGACCATAGGAATCCTTATTCTGCCTTAAAGACAAGACTGGAGGGAAGCCAGGGGGGAGGTCATGTTCATAGAATACCTGGAGGGTTTTTTAAATTAGCATATCAGGGGAAAGAAAAGAAAAGAAAGAAAAACATTGTATTCGCGAAGGCTTTCATGGCCGGGATCTAATGGTTGTTGTGGGTTTTTCGGGCTTCTTGGCCGTGTTCTGAAGGTGGTTCTTCCTAACGTTTCGCCAGTCTCTGTGGCCGGCATCTTCAGAGGACAGCAAACTGAGTTTGCTGTCCTCTGAAGATGCCGGCCACAGAGACTGGCGAAACGTTAGGAAGAACCACCTTCAGAACACGGCCAAGAAGCCCGAAAAACCCACAACAAGAAAAACATTGTGGCACTAACTGCTATATTTTAATGCAAGCTTTTGTGAACAAGTCCACTTTTTTCTTTTTTTAGGTGACTCCATGTCCAAATTGTTATGTAATTCATTACAAAGCCTATTTTTAACCATCAGAATTACTTAAAAAACAAAAAACAAAACAACAGCTCTGCTGTGTAAAACCTGGTGAGATTTTCTCTTGCTTTTTTTTTGAGCAGAGATTCCTACTGAGGATTAATGAGAAAAGCATAAGAAAATGGCCACTCAGAATGGCTTTTAAAGATAACTTGAAATAATAACTGGAACCTATTATTCATTCATCCAGAAAAAATAACATCCCAATTCACTGTGCTACTTCAGAGTAGAACTGCGGTATTTCCTTTTATTACACCCTCAGTACAAAAAAATGGGGAAGGGCCAAAGGGCACAGTTTACTGCAAAAACTATTTGTAGTACAAATGCTAGGCTTGAATTTTGACCCCAAATGTATACTTCCATATTTGATGCAGCCCACATCCAGGGTTTGTATTTAGGAGGAGAAAGGACATTTTGACTGCTTCCTGAGATTATTCTGAGGGCCTGCAGAAGAATGGGGAAATATTTGTATTTTCCCCCTTTTGTGCTTGCTTGGGTGGGGTTCTTAAAGCGGCACTGTACAATTGGTTTTTCATTAAGAACCCCTTGCAACAAGCACAAGAGTAGGATAAGTGATCAAAAAGACACAAACAGCCCATTAAATGCTACTGCATTGGCCAGATCATGAAAGAGGGTATCTCTTAACAGCTTTTTCCAATAATATTAGCAAAGCACAAAATCAGTCTTGCAGATGCAAGCTATCTTCCCGACACTAACAGAAAAATAAAATCTTGTTCTTTCACGACCCAAAGGACTCCACCTTCTCACTTACCACTTGAGAATAAACCAGGTCAGGATTTACAGGCCTAGTATAAGATCCAGGATTTCATTCTGTCTTTGCTTCAATGGGAATTACTCTTTCTTAACTACTAGGCGGATCAGAATGCAATTCTCTTTTGAGCTGTACACTTCTCCAAGTTTTGGAACATTGACTTCTAGCCCCTGCATACAAAATGCACAAAACAGGTGTTTAAAATGCATCCATATAAGTATCAGAATGTGCTCACAGCTATCTAAGGGAAAGTTTTCTACCTTAAAAAATGCAACTCACATGGAAACAAGGTGGGATGGATTTATATATGAGGATCCACGAACTTGCATAAACAAGAAATGTACTCATTTGTCCGGCTCCAATATAGACACACCTTACTTATACTACGTTACCCTTCTGTTTAAAGCCAAGGCACAGAAACCAGTGTGATATTACTGCAAAGGAGAAAAGCTGAAAGTCACAGTGCCTGGACATAAGCATTCCCTTGAAGTGCTTGCTCTTCCTTTGAGCCCGGTCTTTGCCAGTCACATGCTAATGACGGCAGGGCTCTACCCTAATGTCATTACACTTCCAAGCTGTGATTGATTGTGCTCCAGCATGTTTTTGAAACCTAATTACTGTCTCTGTTGTCTCTGAACTCATTAATCTTCTGGCCTGTAAATAAGTAAAATTGACAAAATAACTGAATTTCTTTAATGATGGGCTCTAGTTAGTCTTGTACCTGCTGCTTTGGGTTAACCTTTATATTGCTAGGAAGTATGCCCCCTCCCCTTTGTAGTAAATAGCATTATTCCATTCATTTTAATAAATATCTCCATACAGGTAATTGCTACCTAGGTTGTTTCCTCCTCCTCATGTTGCATTTCTTCCAGATAAAAAAATTAAGATGAACACCACTGAGTTCAACTTTACAGTCACCTAAGTCCAGCAGGAAGGAATTATGTCCCAACACTTCATTTTAAATCTTCCAACAATTTACATACAATACAGGACCTCTCCATTCCAGTGAGGAAATAAAGACTCGAAGTATGATGGCATTGTCTTGAAGTTAGCCCACTTTCAAATAGAAAAATTTCAAACGTGAGAGTGCTAAATGTCCTCCATCCAACACAGGAACTATGCCAATGCCTTTCGTAAATATTTGAAGATTAAGAAGATCAGGATAGGAGCCCACTGGAACATGAAAACAGTGATGGTGGCATCATGCTCCTCTGAAAGTCAATATCCCTTCCTTGTTAAAATATCTTCTGCCCACAATCTAGTATCTTTAGGAAATGTTGTTGATGCACTTAATCTTGGGAGTACATAAGAGAAGGTGAGTGGCTGAGAGAGTAAGTGAGCCAGCATATGAGAAACACTCAGATTCTCATTATGCCAAAAGCTTGGTATGGACTATCCTAGCCTAATAGCTTTGCTTGAACCACTCCAGTACTTTGTTGCCTACAACGCCAGGGTAGCCCTACTATCGGGCAACGTGAGGTGGCTGTCTCTGTTGATTTGGGATGTTATAAAAGGGGAACAGTTGCTACTGATTTCCCTTGTTGTATTTGTGCTGCCAGAGACAGGAAGAGGGGCTCATGAGATTTTCTGCCTTACATGCCATTCCGATTTAACTGACTTTGGGCACAAATGGTACTTTGCAGGGGGCCATTTTTCCTTCTCCCTAAAGTGGCCAAACATTTTGAGCCAGCTGAACCCTTTTGGAAATGCAAACTTGCTTTAGCTAAGCCATTCATTTTTTTTTAAATGGAAACCTAGGTTTCTTTGCTATAACATGATCCCATATGTGATATGTAACGAATAAACGTACAGCCATGAGTCAGAATGTGAGGTCTGGGGATTGTGTGCTCTTGTTTCTATGTTGATTGTCTTGGATAGGTCACAAGAAGAGGTTCAGATGAGCATTTTTTTCAGAACTGAAACTTCTATTTAGGATAAATGAAATATTAATATATAAGAAAGAGGGACGCAAATGTTGCCGTCTCTTGTTCTCAGCAAGAAACTGGGGTGGTGGTGGTCTCTCTGTTCTCCATGCTGCAAAATTGCTCTCCATACGCCTTTTTCCCCATCAAGAAATCTCACAGGAAATGCGCTGGGTTTTCTCATATGTTTCATTGTCAGCTCGCTCTCTCTCGCTCTCTCCAGAAGACACACCCATCTGGTCATAATTATTACAATATCTGCACAAAATAGCACCTTTCCTGTCCAAGACTCCCTGGAAAGGGCATTCTGCTGCCCAGAATTTGGCAGCTTCTTATGCAAAAGAATGGGCCAAAAGAAAAGAAATCAAACCAGACGGGGGGTCTCTTTTTCTCATGCCAAGAAATCTTGCTGGTTTAGGGAGAACTATAAGCAAGGCATCTTGGCATGGGATGATACTAGGGAAAATTGCTGAGAATGATAAGTATTGCCCCCATCCCTAATAAAAGACAGATATTTTTGTTTCTTCTTCTTGGAAGCCGGCTGATCTCTACAGGGTGTGAAACCCAATAACTGACCTATCAGAGGCAATGCCCCAACTAAGCATTCTCTAGAAAGAAAAATCCTTTGCTAGATGGTCACCTTTGATGCTCAGCGTGTCCTTTCCCCTTGCCTCCTTTTTCAGAGAATCTCCTCAACTATAAGCATGTGTGTTCAAAAACAAATACATTCTGCTTCATTTCCTACTTTGCGAAGCAAGGGTATGAACTCAAGGAGGGCTAATTGCATATTGTTTTTAAGAATTAGTTTGATAATTCATCATACTGTAATTAAACTAATTAGAACACTATTCTCTTCCAGCCGCCTTAATTAGGCCTTCAACTTGGCAGGGAGCCTACGAGACCCAAATGTTGCAATTTGTAATATGATTCAAAGCCTTTGATAACAAATGACTATATTCGGCCACATTTGAGTTAATAAGATTTATATATTAATCTAGTTATCCTTGGTTCCCTTTGAATTTGGCAAAGCCCCCACCACCACCACCGGGGGGGGGGTTATTTCTGTGGGTTTTTTTAAAACAATCCCTGTACAAAATTCCTTCAGTGTGAGCTAAAATTGCTGGAAAAATTTCAGCACCCAGTGGAGGCTCTTTTCTTCCCGCCCCTTCCTCTGGCACTTCAGCAGGCTGTAATACATCTTTTAATCTGGCAAGTGGCTCTTAAAATAGCTCTTCCACATATGAAAACCAGCCTGGAACGTGGAGCTCACAGTGACGGCAGCAGAGAACTGGTAGGCAGTGTTTGCTTTCAGGATTTTTGCTGATCATTTGCTTTTGGGGGCACTGTTGTACCAGGTTGAGTTTCCTCTACACGGTGAACTATGACGGATGGATTTCAGTTGTGTAATTTTTGATCCCTACCCAAGCGTCATTTACAAAAGCTAGGTGGCAGGGAAAGAAGTCTTGGAACTGAGGAGGAGGAGGAGGAGGAGAAGGCGAAGCCTTTCAAGGAAGAAATGGTGAACTTCCCTGGTGTTGGGTTTATCAATGCTGAAGTCTCTCCTGCCCTTTGACAGCCTAATTAAGTGATAATTACCTAAATGAATAAATGCTGATGGCTGAGATAAACATCCACATTTCCTTAATCTATTTCCCCCCCTCCTAAATTGCTGAAGGAAATTTGGCTTTAATGAGAGTATGTGTCAGTTTTTACAAAGGATTATCAATCTCTTGTTTGAGAGGGTTTAGATGAACCTTTTTTTTTCTTACACTCTTTCTCCCCCCTCCTTTTTTTTTTGGCTGCTATAAAACCAACATATAAAGACAGATGATGGACAAAAAATCTGTTCCTTTCTGTGTCGCTACCTCCTACAACATCTGGTTTGTTTCTTTGCTCTTCACATCCTGCAGATGTTGCTGAGCATATGAAAAAATACTGACGGGAAAATGTTCTAGCCAAGAAGCAATTTCAGTGAATAACATGAGGAGTATTCTTTTTAACTCTCCAGAAGCCTAATAAATGGGGACTTCTAGTTTCATTGCAACTAAAGATTAGACCAATTAAGTGAAAGGGGTCAGGGGCCCTCTAAAAATGTCAGGATTAATTGGCTGAGAATGAAATGAATAGGAGAACCTTTCTTGGAAGACTATAGGATAAAAGTACACAAAGATACAATGGATGTGATTCACATACTCCTGGAGACAGCAAATTTCCTTGTGTTTCAGTCTGAAAGTTGAGCAAATGTTGAAATTTGGCTAGCAGAGATCATTCTGGGGCCTTTACATGCACAGATGCATGGAAATAATAGGGTTTCCCTAGACCTTATTATAGTACATGATGACTGGACGATTAATGTATGAATGGATTTCTCTCAAAAGTAGTGCATTCATATGGCATGGGAATGTTATTGCTGGATGTCGCCATTGTCATGAAGTGATCAACATACAAGTGTCAATAAAGTCCTTCTGGTCTCAGCCCAGATTCTTATCACTTACATGATTGCATAAGAGCAATTATGCAGCCATGAACCCCACACTTCATGCACCCAGCCTCATTTTCCTCCCCTCTCCCTTATGAGGAATAATGACATGAGACACAGGTGATGGGTTCAACAAGGACAACTTTATTTAACATTTAAATGGTGATCTCCCAACTCTTGAAGAGGGCCCTGCCATATTGCAGAAACCTGGGGGGCCCAGCTAACCTCTGCTTCTGTCATGATATAGCCATGGATCAGGGCTGTCATCCTTACACTGGTTGCTCACAGGATCCTTGGGACAGATCAGGAATGGGCTGTGTTTAAATTAGCAGGTCACATTAGCACGTATGGGAATGGGAGGTGTTCCAAAGGGGCACCCAGATGAGTTCCTGGCCATCCAACATCCTGGACCACAGATAATGAGATTCCATTTACTGGGTGGGGGGATGCATAGGGGCGCCATCCCTAGCCATTGCTCATCACAAGGCTTGTGGAGGCAGCAGCCTGGTAGGGTCACCTGGTGTTTGCTGGCCAGATCCTGTGAGCAACCAGTGTGGGATAGGCAAAACCTTCCACTTCTCTTTTGTTCAATACACTAATCAAATAAGATGGGCCAAAAATTCCTATCTGGCAGCAAAGAGACCAGCTAGTCTTACATTGGACCCACAGGCGTGCCACTGGATCATGCCTTCCTTCCAAGAGGCCAGGGTGAGGACAGAGAAGCCTCATATAGGCTGCCTGCCTTACCCTCAGCTAGCAATCATGGGGAAATGAAAGTTTTATTTCCCTATCTCTTGGCTTGCTACTGCTAGGTGGCAAAGAGCCCCAGTCGACTGAACCTTGGTTGTGAAACTGAGCATTCAACTGATTGATTGAATGAATGAATGAAGGGAAACCCACAGAGTGGGAAAAACTCTTGGCTAAAATCCTCTTACCCAGTTCTGCTGGCAGGAGGGAAATGTCATAACTCGCAATGGCAAATTGCCACTAATTAATGAATCCCTTCTCAGTTTCTCACTGTGTACCATTCAAGTGGCTTGGCACATAAACAAGGACTTGTTAACTAGTGGCTATTTGCCACCACAAGTTACACCATTCTCTTCCACCAGCATAACTGCTCAGCAGCATTTTGGCTGCTATGTGATCAATCACGCCCGTGTGTTTGTTCTCCTATTGGATTTTGACCTTGTATTCAATTCACAGGTCATTACTTGTAAGACTGTACATTAAAATTTTTCATTTTTGAAAACATCCACATTCATTGTCTCTGTTCAGCTGAATATGTTTGCTGATATGTAAAATATATTTGCTGGTATGTAAAATATTATGTTCATACTCCACTTTACAATCAGTGAGAGGTCAGATTTTTGTCCCATGAGTTTCCAGTCTATCACTGAAATCCTGTTGGTGTGACTTATGCTGTTTAAATCTTATGATGTCATCAGCAGTGGTGATTTCTCAGAAATTAAGCATTTCTAATTCCTCTCCCAAAGGTCCTAAGGCTCCTGTGTAATCTCATTGTCAGGAATGCCCACTCAGATCCCACAGCTTCTGTAGCTTTTCAACAGCAAATGAGATTACATGGGAACCTCTGGGCCGTTGGGAGATATGTTGAAAATGTTTAATTTCTGAAAAATCACCGCTACTGATGGCATCATCGGCTTTCTGTGGCATAAATTATATCAACAGGATTTTAGTCAATAATTCAGCATGTCAGACAATAAGAGGAAAAGGAGCTAGAGGAGATGTTAATCTGAAAAAGAATATATTATTAGTGCATTTCACAAAAGGAGAGTGCACATGTGTGGAAAGGACAATGGAGCTGCACAAGCTAGCTCTTCTCTGGCTGCAGCTACACTGACTTGCTCCTCCTTTGACTTTCGATTGGGCCAATTCCTACTCATGGGGCTCACCCACTCACATATGCTACTATGTATGAATAGAACTCTTTTCGATATCATGGCAATTGTTGGGAAGAGAATCATTCCTCTACCTTAACCAGAGAACTGGCTGTAGCGGCTGTTCTGTTCTGTGGATAATTCAAACAAGCAACGTTCCTAATCTCACATTTCTGTCTTCCTCTCTTTTTAAAAACAACTTATTTTGAAAATGAAAATCCAAGTAAGGATGTAACAAGACCTTGAACACAAGCAGGACTTACAATGGATTTCTGTCAGGTATTAAGTACAGACTAGGAGGGCCAGAGATGAAAAAATTCCAGGAGTCAAGACACATCAAGAGAATGAACCTGAAGCTGAATAATCATGCAGTTGATGAGAATTCAGTGCAATGACAAGTTACTGGGGTATAGCAGAGATCAACAGATGGAGAATATGAGTATGGAGAACATGGGTATCTGGACATCTAGATAGATATACCCAAACCCTCAAACTGTATTCATTAGCTATTAATGGCAAATATCTTGTTTAACATATTAAATCACGCTAGAGTAGGTGAATCAATGAGCATTTGGTGAATCATCTCCTCCATAATTCCACGGATTAAAATGAACCTACTATAGTTATGACTTATTACACTAAAGCAAGTCAGAGCTAGAGAAGGCTAATGTGAATCCAGGGGATTTGTGGAAACCACCAAATCCCTACTGGTCCAGTGGGCCTACTTTTGTGTGACTTACTATGCTGAGCAACAGGGTTTCAGCCCTTATATATTTAAGGAAAGAGAGGGCAAAAGAGAGAAGAAACTGTTTTAATTGGCTATTAATTGGCTGGAAGTAATAGTATTTTAATACATTTACTGTACTTTTATGTCCTGCTATGGGAGGTGGGAAGTAAGGTTCTGAGAGCAGTTAGGCAACTGAAGGGTGATTGTAACAACAAGATAGGGACATAATAAATATAAAAACATTTTTCAGGATTTCAATATAGCTGCAGTTGTGTTCTAATATGTCTATCTGTAAACAAAGTTCATCTTTTTTTTAACAAAAGGCATATTTAAAACATTTATTTTCTCCCTGGGTCCTATAAACCCTATAAATGCCAAGCATAACAACCATGCATCTTTTTTTTTGACAGGGCCATGCTTTTGTTTGACGATATTATATGTTTGAAGAGCTCCAATCCAGGACAATATTATAACAATACTGGTACATTAAATAAATATATTTTGAATATGAAGAACTATAGCAAGGGAGACCACTAGCTTTGAAGATGTCCATTACTCGTAGCATTGGGATAGTGGACTCAGCAGGCATATGTGTCATCCTCTGGTCAGAGTCTGACCACCATGCAAATGTACTGCATTTCTATTTAAATTGTAACAGTGAATTCTAAATTTGCACATGTATATAAATTAACACATGCAAAATGTATGCAAATTTTATGCAAATCTTTTGCCTTCTGTTTGACAATCCTTAAACAACCACCCTGCATTGAATTTTAAGGGATTTATAGCAGAATAAACATGGCGTCTATATCAATTCAGGTCTCAACTGAAAATTTAGCAACAAATAAGAACTCTGCAACTGCAAAGGAAAATAAGTATTAGTTGGATGTGCACAAAAAGCCTAGAATTAGAACACAAATTATAATATTATGGAAACCATTCTAGTTGATCACCTAAATAAAATTACAGAATAATACACACAAGATAACTGAACAAAATTTATTCCTGAAAGAAGACTGGCTAACAATGTAAGAAGAATAGTTCATATTTTAGCTACTTAAAGAGATACCAGTTATAATATCCCTCGTGGTATTCAGAAAGCATGTGATTATCCTGAATGGAAATCTCTTTCTAGATCTCTCGATGTGATTCCTGTAGATGATAAATTCTACAGCTGTATTTCAGCTTAATGCAATACCTTCAGTTACACATGCCGTGAAAATTGTATTGTTTAAAAGTAATATTAGAGGAAGATAGTATTATCAGTTAGGAGTAACAGATGCACCAACTGTTGAATCATTGGTAGATAAAGGCTGAGATCCAGCAAAGTATTTCTATTGATGGAATTGCTTCAATTGGTAGAATCTCCTTTCCCTACAGTAGTCCTTAGGCAATCCAAACTAATCTAAAGAGCTGGGGAACTGTCTGGACCCTGTATTTGAGCAGTCCAGAAGGCTACAGAGGGTGGTGAAGAAAATTCCTTCATATTTGTGGTTGGCTGACAGTGTGATATTGGATGCATATCAGATTTTAAAAATAACGCAAAATTCAGAAGATTCAGTGTCAAACGTTTTCACCACTTTAGAACTAGTACTGTATTTCAAAGAGCTAGATTAAAGTCCCTTCTCAGTCATGGAAGCTCACTGGCGAATGACAATGGTATACATCTCCTTAAACATCTTACTTGACAGCACATAATATGTAAATTGAAATTGAAATTTGTAATTTTATGATTTTATATATTTTTATACTGTTTTGTTTTATTTTGTAAGCCGCCCCGAGTAGACATGGTCTAGAGGGGCGGGGTAAAAATCAAATAAATAAATAAATAAATAAATAAATAAATAAATAAATGTTTAATGTATGGGGTATTTAAAATGATGCTGTATGAAACACTAAAATGATCTACTTAGTTTATGAATGATGGAACATGTCTAGACTAAATGCCTAAGATATCTTAAATAGGATTCGGGCTGAAGACTGTTCAGTAACAGGCATTCAGGCTCATCCAGCAACCTGGATGTTCAGTTTTGTAATTGGCAAAGATATTATTTTTACACATTTTTGAATCTGTTTTCAGCGTTTTTCATCCACTCCAGCTTGTGGGTTTTTTTTAATTCTCTTTTGTTGCAGCATATTTTATGGTTTGTTATTGCTACTGATGGCTTTTAAATTGGCTTTTCTGTTAAACAACCCTGAAGATCTTTGCTATGGCCCTATAAATGCTGTGAACAAACAGACACAGACAAAACAACTAAACACATCTCTGTGTTTTGGAAGGAGAGGCAAATACCTTACCAGAATAAGTACAAATGTACTGGATAGATTTTACAAGTCACTGAGGTTACATGGAAGTACCAAAGCAATCAGATGTTTTCTGTTTGAAAGTATACTTTGTGTACAAATGACTGAGGGGTTCTTTCTCTAAATTTCGCTGAACAAAATGGTTTGAGTAATTATATACATAAGAACTGACTGAAGACATGCAGTCATGTGCCTGTGGAACAAATTAACTTTCAAGAGGAGGTAAAAAAAATCAGGAAATTAAAACATGATTAACTGAACTTCATGCTAATATTAATAATAAACAGGAGGCAGCACCTTTGGTCAAACACTTTTCTAAATTCACAGCATAAATTTAATGACTTTTCTGGGCAATTAATGCACTGTCTTCTGAGACCAATGATTTTAATAGCTTATTTATGAGCTCCTAAGCTCTCCTCCCTCTTGCTAAAATAACTTTATTTGAAAGATTTCTTGTGGCTAAGAAAAAAAAAAAAAGCAAACCCGTTGGCTAACTATTATCAGAATTGTCCCAACCAATTGTAATAATTCTAGATACACAAATAGTAACCTGCTGGTGAGATTATAAGTGCCCTGTTATGTCATTGCAATCAAGCAGCCATCATGAAAGGGAATGGGAACCACTATGTAAAGTAAATTAGAAGAAATGAAAATTATTAGTCAGATGCTAAAATACAACACTTTGGGTATGATGATATTGCAGGTTACCCTGTAGTTTATGCTGGAGTTGGCACGTTTAAATTAGATATATTTTCTGTCAAGAACATGATGCATGATTAACTGCAAATAAGCCCAGTCTTTTTCAGAGGCATTCATTGTTTTTTTCTTCAGGGGCTAGTGTTCTTTTTGGAAGAGTTTCCATTCACATCACTTTTTTCTTCTTTCTGTCATGTGTGATCATCTATTTCAGTCCGGACGGGTAATGGGAAGTGTGTCCTAAGGTGACACTGAGAGTGTGATGGAGTTGTGTGGGATATGTAGTCAGAGAAATGTAAGATGGAGTTAGACAGGTTTTGTGTGAAGATGATTTGAGACATTGGAATGTGTTTTTCTAAGTGCTATGAGAGTGTTTTTCTGAGAACCAGTACAGTGTGGATCGGTACAGTGTGGATCGAGATAAAGCTGAATATCAGACAAAGAGGCCCGTGAAAGACTCAGCATTCCAAGCAAATTGGAGAAGTGCTAAAACACCTGGATCTTCATGGGAATTGAGGGCGGAGGAAGGTGTTACAGCCCCTTGAGGCTAATTGGTTAACAGTTATGAAGTGTCAAGAAGAAGGGAGGAGTTAGAGAATGTAGAAAATGGATGATGGGTTATGTGAGAGCAGTTTGATTCCATGATGATGGGAGAGAAAAAGAATTTCATGGTTTGAGCATGTGGCTTTATGGAGAGAGAATGTAAAAAGAAAGAAGGAGGTAGGGCTAACCCACCTTAGCCCAGCTTAGTAATGTTTTTTTTTATTTTAATGGGGATTTGTTATTTTATTTAACTGTAATAATCTTTGAGTATGTTCTTTATACTAAAGCTTGAGTATGTTCTTTATACTAAAGCTTGAGTATGTTCTTTATACTAAAACTTGAGAATCAATATAAATTGATTCTAGGAAGCTGTTTTTCTAATAAAAATAATTATAAAAATTCTTACAAAAGGACTGGTCTCTTGAACAGCAGGGTCTGACTTAATCCAGGGAATGGAGAGGGCCACAAACTAGCTATCTTTAAGAGCCCTACCTAACTGAGCTGTTGTGAATTCTAAGGAGTCACAAAGCCTATGTGTCTGTACTTGCGAAGTACTGGATACAAGTAACATGTTTTTATAAGGTCAAACTTGTTCAAGGGGCCTATGCTACGCACTGCAGAGGTTTTGGGGCTTGCTTCAGCACAAAGGTGGCAGGTAAGTGTCCTGTGGAACTCTCTGACCAAGTGCTAAGCACCACAGGGTGTCTTTTTAAAAATTTTAAAATTTGGCAAGTGACATAGTGCTGAACTGATATAATTAGAAAACCTGCAGCTCTATTCTGATATAGTACTAAACTGGAGGAGCATAACTTTAGAAAAAGTTCAGAGGAGACAAAGATGTTAAGGGGGATGTTCCAACTGTACTGACATGCCTTTCAGTGGGGTATGGTATGTCAGTATTGTGAACATCTCCCTTAACTCAACATCTTTGTCTCCTCTGAACAATTTTTATGACACTTTTCCAATGTAGTACTATGTCAGATAAGCATTGTAGTTACACAAGTCGTTATACCACCTCAGCACTAAGCCACTTGCCATTTTAAAAAAAAAGAAGAAGTAGGGAAGAGGGTAGTGTTATTGACAGAGGAGGGTGGATGACTTGTGATCCTGTTGGGATCCTTGTTTAAAGAGTATTGTGGATTCCTGCCCCCAAAATTGTCTAGGTTAATTAAATATTGAACAACAATAGCGATTTAGCTGCCATAGAAACTTCAAATCAACCCAAATAAACCTGGGTCATCTTCTCTGTATATTCTCACCCTGTGTCAATTGAGGCACTCACTTTTCAACTATCTGCCATTGAATAATCCTCTTTTATGTAGCAGCAGTGCTTTCACTTTGGAGAGATGAAGGGATATGTGTATACATGTGTGTGCATGCATGTAGGCATAGAATAACTTTGTGACATTTCTTGCATTATTAATTAACAAGTTAGGCTTATTTCGGAGAGTCATAACATAAATACTTCAGATGTCATATGTGTAGTAATATCCACATCTGTAAAGAAACGTGTAACCTTTTATGTTCAGCCACTCTCTTTCCTTTATTCTTATATTCCTTTCAAATAAACATACTTTAAAAAATTCCAGTTCCATCTCTCTCTCCCTCTTCCTGTTCTTTCAGTGTCACACATGCTCATTTATCCATGGTCTCCGTTTCCTTATCCATTTTGAATTCTTCTTCTCTGACCTACATTTATGGACAGAAGCGCACGTCATGCAAATCCTTAGTTCTTTTTTTTGTGTGCCTTGGACAACGCCGGCCTCACACAAAGACATTTGCTGCTCAGTGCAATGTCAGCTCACTCAGAGAATGGCAGGCAATGTTTTGTAATATGCTTGTAGTAGAGCTCTTTTGCCATGACCATCAAGGGTGAAGGAACCAAACAGGACAATCCTAAACGGGATGGGAAAGGATGGGAAAACAGAAGGGGAGATTGTGCACTACCTCCAAAGCCTAATTCACTTTGCTGAGAAATCCCTGGCAAATTCACCCCATCCCACACTGCACCAAATGGAGAGGGCAGATTTGCTGCACCAGCACCTGGCAAGGATAGGTGAAGGCCCAAGATCGGGGCTTGCTGGGGGGAGGGAAGGGGAATGCATTCAACAGGCCCAAAAGTGAACCTGCCCTTCCTACAATCTTGGGATGTACTGGAGACCCAGAAATCACCAGAGCAGCCATTTGCCAAGTCTTGGGGGATTATTGTGCTTCCATGGGTTTCCAGAGAAGGAAACCGTTCTCAGGGCAAAGTGGTGCTGGAGAAGGATGAAACTGCATTTTTAAGTGGCGGTGGATTTAAAGTCCTCAGCACTCATTCTCACCTATCCCCAGTTGGTGTCAAGGCTCTCTGGCTGTTCAGATGTGTGTCATTTGCCTAAGACTGGCATACCAAAAAGCCAGGTGCAAAAGAAGGTGACAGGAAAAAGAGCTGGTGTGTATATACAAAGGAAACATACCGGAAGTAGTGTACCCACACAGCTACCCATGAGGGCCCCCCCTTTTTTTGCAAAAGCCCATGGAGCCATGCATAAGCCCTGGAATTAGGGCCTGAGGAGAAAAGCCTTTTGTGGGTTAGTAGTAAACTTGGCAGGCCCCACATTACGTGGCTTTATTCAGAGGTGGACCCTATTTATATGGATTCCTCTCAAGTCTGTTCCCATAATTATTTCCAGAAACTATTCTGCCAACCATGACCTGCCCCACCTCTGTATATATTGGAAGACTATGGAATAAATAAACAAGCTTTTCCATTAAGCAAAGGTATACTGTGCCTTGGAAGACACAGCCTTTTGAAAAGCTGGTTGTTAAAAACAACCCCTGAAATACAATATATGTTCTAAATGTGTTTCTCAAAACTTTATCAAGGACAACCTCCTACCCTACTCCGTACCCTTTTCTTGTTCATATAGAAGCTATAATTTGTACTGTAGAGCAGGGATATTTTCAAAATTTATTTGTATCAGTAAAAACATTAACAGCATGGACCAACCTGGCACCGTGGTGTCTATTTGGGAATATCAGATGTCTGTGTGTGAGGTAAGAACAGGGTCTTGTGTAATCAGAATATAAGTCATATCCTTAGCAAAGCCACCTGTTTCTCTTAATCCAAACTGCATAAATAACTTCCCTCTTCCATTAGCTCATTACAGTATGCACACTAACCGTACACCCAGTAAAGGGATTACTGGTTTCAGGCCCAAGAACCAGCATATTCTCAGGCTTATGTTACATGTGTATATAAAACAAATTACAGCAGTGTCTGCCATTTATATATTTGTTTTAATCAGATATAACTTTCCAAAAGAGCAAAAGGAGAAACTTTCCCAAAACAGCTAACAAAGCTGCAGTTGAAAACTGCTGTCCAGATGTGAGAAAAACACAACACATACAGTATCAATAAAGCTTGCTCCATTTTAAGCAACGGAAAGGAACCTGTGAAATAATTCAGTTTCTGTAAGGGTTAAATTACATGTTTCATGCAGTTCTACTTTTGGTTTGGTTTGCTGTTGAATAACTGTGCGGAATCTCAGTCCATACAAAGGTTTAATCATGTCTTCTCCAGTTGCCCCATTCTACATCTTATTCCTTTTGGATTTACAGCCGTTTGGTGGTGCGTGGCACAGCTACTTGGTTTACCAGCTGTTAGTGTTTCACTTCTTTCCCCCTTCCATCCTCCCTCCTCTCGCGGATCGGGGTTTAGAACATTGGTGCCTTGTTGGAACAGCACCACCTTAGTGGTTAGGTGAAGCAGTACAGGCCATGAGGCACCACATGTGAATTGGTGAGACATTTTGTCAGCAGCCTCTCTAGATCAGTTAAATAAATAAATAAATAAATAAATAAATAAATAAATAAATAAATAAATAAATAAATAAATAAATAAATAAATAAATAAATAAATGATAGACAGACAGACAGACAGACAGACAGACAGACAGATAGATAGATAGATAGATAGATAGATAGATAGATAGATAGATAGATAGATAGATAGATAGATAGATAGATAGATAGATAGATAGATAGATAGATAGATAGATAGATAGATAGATAGATAGATAGATAGATAGATAGATAGATAGATAGATACATGGAGCAAGTGCTGAACTATCTACCTAAGAAAGAATATTATTTGCATATATGAATATAGTTAATTAATTAAGGTATAGATTGTTGTAGTTATTATATCTATTTGAGGGTTATTAATCACTTATTGAGGGGCTTCTAGATTTATCTTACATTAACTACAATTGTATAAATTGGTAATCGAGCTAGCAACTGTATAATTAACATTAATTGAATTCATCGGTTTACTTAATAATACTAAATTGAATAAATAATTATTGCAAATTATCAAGGAAAGCATAGTTCATTGTAACGATAGCATAAATAATTAAAAGCAAGCAACAGTAATTACATTGAGCCAAACTAAGCGCTTTGAATGCAAGGGTAGGGTGGCATCGCTGTAGCAGTCACAGTGGTGAGTTATAAGCCTAATCCTTTTTTCTTTAGTCAAAATAGCATGGGCTGACCATTTAATTGATAACTAAACTGATTAGTCACTTGGTGCCTTTTGATTGTTTAAAGCATTAAGTGAATAATGACATCGCACAAGGTTCAGGGGAATAAGAAAGGGAAACAGCCAGCCAGAAAACGGCCAGTTCCCCAGGTGTCTCCACCTCAGTTCTTATCAGATGAGGAATCTTGGCCTATATGGCAGCAACTTCAAGAAAAATATCTGCTTTGGAGGCTGAAAGGCTGGTGCAGCAGGCACTTCAGTATGGTGAGGCTCAGCCATGCTGCTCAGCTAAAGAGGCCAAGATCCATCGTAGGGACAAACTTAAAGCTATATTGGATGACCTAATGTCCAGATTTGCTGTTCTTGAGGGGGAGCAACAGTCAGCAGGGACATCCATATGTGAGTTAGATGGGGCAGCAGCAACACCAAGGTCCCAGCATACTGAAATATGGGCAAAGATCAGCTACCAAGGTGGGGTATGGTTCTACAGCTGTGGTTCAAGACAGGCAGGATGTGGTGAACATGAGCGACCTGGACCAGCTGTATGGCAAGGATGACAGAAGCCTGGATACATCTTCCACTGGTGAGTCAGCAGCTGCACCAAGCACTCCATCATTGATCCCTGCCTGGCCTTGGGCTGGCAGCAGACAATTTAATTCCCCCTTTTATACGCCATTTGACACAGGGTTTCAGGGCCTCAAACACTTTGTGGCCCTGTTTTAGCATGCAATTTGGTGGATGGGCTGCACCATATCCCCACGTTACATTTCCAACACCACTGAACACTACAGCTGGTGTAGGAGTTTTTCCATACCCATCTGTTCCAGTCACGGGTTATAATACTGTGACTCTGCAAGCCTTACAATTCAGTGATTACATGATGCCCTTAGGTGACCATCTCACCCCAGTGACTCAGGAAAAAATTTGAAAAGATAAATATATGTAGATCTATTTGAGTTGTTAAACAGAAATGTGGGAAAAAAGGATATAGACAAGGAGGATGAGAAAGACGAGAAGAGATGGAGGAGGAAGAAGCCGGATAGGACATGGTCCAACTGACTATCTTAATTTACGCTGGTGTGGTTGTAAAGGCACAACCATAGTGGGCGCAATCCCTATTTCAATATTTGGACTTAATATACAGAGCATATGTGGATTTCACTGGGCTTGGCTTAACTATGATGAATCGTTTCATATGAGCAGTATGATTCATCTGAATCTCAGATGGGATGAACCCCTACTGGGTCTTTGGTTGCAGTCCATGACTCCAGCCAGACCCAACCCGGGGGATAGGTTCGATAGCTGACATTTGAACAGAAAGGCTGCCCAGGTTCAAAATCCCCGTGTAGGAGTTGGGCAGGTGGTTCAACCCCACCTGCTCCATTGGGATTACAATGCCAAAGGCAGTTGCACAAGGAAACCATGCCGTTTTAGGCATGAGTGTTCAGCATGTGGGGATCAGCACCCCAAAATGTTCTGTGTTAAAGTCAGGGCCCAGCATCAGAATAGGGGCACAGGAGGGGGTAAACAACGCAGTAATAAAGGGGGTAACACTGAAAAAGGGCACCAATCCAACTAGGGTTGCAGTTTAGAAGCTTGGCTACAGGATTACTCCTGCAAGGTGGATGCTATTTATTTATTAGACGGCTTTAAGTATGGCTTTAGGATCCCGGCTGTCGGTGAGCAAAAAGCATATGTTGCACAGAACCTGAAGTCCGTGTGTCGAATGGAAATTGTGGTTCAGGAAAAATTGCCAAGGAAGTATGGGAAGGGAGAGTACTAGGACCTTTTGCGATGCCCCCTTTAAAAACTTTAAGGATCTCACCTTTAGGAATAGTTCCAAAAAATATCCAAGGTGAGTTTATACTGATACATCATTTGTCCTACCTGGAGGACAGTCGGTCAGTGATGCCATCCCTCTGGAAATTTGTACAGTGTGCTACACCTCTTTTGATCAGGTGGTTCGCATGATACGGGAAGTGTGGTGTAGGGGCAGAGGTAGCAAAATGTGATATTAAAACAGCCTTTGGATTCTGCCAATTCATCCACAAGATTTTGATCTGTTAGGCTTTCAATTTCAGGGATCCTTTTACATCGATAGAGCCTTGCCTATAGGTTGCTCTGTGTTCTGTGTGGCATTTGAGTGTTTCAGCTCATTTATTGAATGGAAGCTCAGGAGCAGGGTGGGCCGTAAGTCTATGGTCCATTATCTTGATGATTTTTTGTGTGTGGTGAAAGTAACACAGGGAGGTGTAAATTTATTTTCGGCAATGGCCGATGATATAGGTTTACCATTGGCAGAGGAAAAGACAGAAAAACCTTCTACTTTCCTGACTTTCCTCGGCATTGAGCTAGATACTGTACAACAGAAATTAAAGCTGGCCAACAACAAATTAGCTGATCTCAAGATTTGGATAGCATCCCTATTACAAAAAAGAAAGGTGTCTTTGTGAGAGCTTCAGGAGATTGTAGGCCATTTAAACTTTACTTGCAGAGTCCTGGTGTCAGGTCACGCCTTTTTATGTCAGCTGTGCAACACAATGAAAGGCCTGCATTGCCCTTGGCATACGACGGGAGTTACGTGTGGTATGAGAGAGGACCTACAAGTTTGGTGTCAGTTTTTAGCTGAGTTTAATGGATTATCTTTCTGGAGAAGTGAGATAGGGCTTAAGGTGGACTTCCAAGTCCATTTGGATGCTGCGGATTCTCTAGAGTTTGGAATTTATTTCAGAGGGAGATGGCGTACCAGCACATGGCCTGAAAATTGACATTAGTCCGATACTAGCAGGGATCTAACATTCCTGGAATTCTTCCCAATAGTGGGTGAACTATGGGGTATGGGCAGAAGAGTGGTCAAACTGTGTCGTGCATTTTTGGTGTGAGAAACAAGCTGTTGTTTACATTGTAAACAACCTTACGTCTCATTCAGAGAGGGTCATGGCATTGGTTAGGGCATTCACACTGTGGGCCGTGAAATTCAACATTTTGGTTCAGACAAATAGTTTAGCTGATGCCTTGTCGCATCAACAGATCAGGTGGTTCAGGGAGCTAGATCCAGGAGCCAAAGAGTTCCTGGAGATTCTGCCCCCAGAGGTTTGGCAGATTGGTGAGAAGACACGGAAAGGGCAATAGGCTTGGCCCTAGCACCAAGGGTACTCGTCTATGAGTATAGTTTCAGGAATTTAGGAAGCTGGTTAACTTGGAGCCTGTCTGGCCTGCACCAGTAGATCACCTTCAACAATTCATTGCGTATTTGAATAGAAGGGGACTGGCACCTGGAACTATTCAGGGTAGGTTGTCCGCGCTCGCCTTCTACTCTAGGATTAATGCGTATCAGGATTATTCCTCAGATTACCACATTAAGAAAATTATTGAAGGGAGGTCTAAGGAAAGGGGTGGAGTTCAGGACACCAGGGCTCCCATATCACCTGCATTGTTAGAGCACATCTGTAAGCAGTGGGAGCTGTTGTGCAGGGATGAATATGAAATAGTTTTATTTACAGCAACGTCATTGTTGATATTTTTTGTGGCCCTTAGGATTAGTGAGGTAGTTGCCACTGGAAAGAATGACGAGTCTAGAGTAGTTCTGCAATGGCAGGACATTAGGGTTATGGATGGAATGGTACAAATTTTAATTAGACAATCCAATGCCAACCAAATAGGGAGGGCTACGTAACTTATGCTAGCATGTTGCCATAAAGAACGAATTTGCCCTCTGAAGGCCATGATTAAATACTTGGTTGTTAAGGGACAAGATCAAGGCTGTTTCTTTAAACATATAGTTCCCCATTGACAAAGTATCAGTTCTGGAAACTCACAGACGTAGCGCTGGATAGGGTGGAGGTACAGGGATCACAATTTGGAACACACTCTTTTAGAATTGGGGTAGCATCCACAGCTGCTGCCTTGGGATACAATACAGACGAAATTGAACGTTTGGGTAGGTGGTCTTCATCCAACTACCGTAGGTATATCAGAATACTTCCTAATGTCTAGGCAAGGGCCTGGTTTTTATTGTATTTCCTCAGGCTCCGTGATGACGGGGTGACGGTGACATGTTTTGATTTTAGGGCACAGCTATGTTTATTGGGCAGCATGTTATGTGGCTGCATCCCCATGAGCAACCTGGGCCTTGGAGCCAGAGCCCACATCTTATGGAAGGGGCTGCATGGGATACTGTGGAGCCAATTGTGTATGGCTGTTGATTTTGGCCAGCTTCCACCAGATTTATTGTTCATATATCTGGGTGGCAATGACCTGGCCAGGCATCATGGAAAAGCCTTAATCTTGGACATTTTGTATGACTTGAGATGGTTGAAAGCTTCATATCCGGCCGTGCATATCGTATGGTCGACAATTGTCCCTCGGTTGGCATGGAGAGATGCCAGGATTTTTTTCTCCGCTAACACAGCATGCAGGAGTGTTAACTGGGAGGTCTGCAGAGTGGTCTGCACCAGCCTTGGATCGGTGGTTGGACACCAAAGGATCCGCGTGGATAGGCCTGAGTTTTTTCAGAACGATGCCATACATCTGTCCAATTTGGGTTTGGCTGTCTTCATCGAAGACATCAAAGGGGGGCTGCGTGCTGAGCTTGATAGGTTTGATGGCGGGCATGGGACTTAGGATGGCTAGTGGCATGTAGTGCGGATATAGCAGGTTTTCTGGTGAGTCCCATTGCAAACTCAGGTAAGCTGTAGCCCATCTGAACTTCCAGTGCTGTGGATCGTGTGATTACAGCGCTTGGGGGAAAGATGTGCTAGGCCACAACTGGACCAACAGTCAAGCTGGCTTGAGATCCTCAAGTGGTCAAATTGTGGCCTGCCAGGTTTTTGCGGTTGTTTAAGACCGCAAAAACTTGGAGCCAGGGACTCACCCATTTGTTGCTTAGGGGGTCCTTTGGGACCTCTACAATTTAACCTGATTCCGCCCTACAGCAGGCCCCCCTTTGCCAAAGGATGGCAACATTGATTATGATTAATAAAGTGTGGCCCGTGTTTTAATCCATAATCTTCTCTCATGTCTTTATTCCAGGGTTGGGAGGGCAAAGAAACTGGAAGTGCACAATACAATCCCAGACCTGGACAAGAACTGAGTTTTGATGAGGATGCTTGGAAGCAGTCTATGTATCAATGCGGAGAGACATATGAATGACTGGCATTCCTGGCATGATCTTAGCTCAAACTAGCCTGGGTGGCATGGTTTCCAACCCAAATACTTATTCCCCTCATCTTAGAATATAATGTTTCCCTGGACAGCAAAAGTTTTGGTGGTTAGTCTGTCATCTAATGATGAGAGAAGGGTTGGAAGCATGGATAGACACATGTATATCAGGGCCAACCGTACTGTGACGATTGCCCCACATCACTCATGCTATTCATAGTCATGAGCTAATTTGCATGAGCCTATGAGAGGACTGGAGAGGAGAAGTCAGCAGATATATGAAGGTTTGGCAGGAGAGATGGAGTCAGATAGAGATGAAGATAGAGATGAAGACAGAGATAGAGATACAGTTCGAGATTGAGATCCAGATAGAGATAAGGGCTGGTTAGTCAGAGAAAGTGGGGACAAATACTGAAAGATAGAAGGCTGGTTAAGAAAATAGGTAGAGAAGGTGGTAATGCTATTGCAAGAGAAAAGTATGTACTGAGAGAACTGTTAATGATTTGCTTGTGTACAATGTTTATCTGAAGAACTTCTGTTATTATTAAATCTGATTCACTTCAATAAATAAGTTCAGTTTGCATTTACAAGACAAGCGTTCTAACAAACGTGATTTATATTGTGGATTGAGGTAATCCACTGGTGGCAGCGAGAGGAAAACATGACGTGAGCCTTTGTGAGGGCAAAACACGCAGGTGCCACAAGGGTGAACGCCACACTTACCATTAGGCAGAGAGAGGCAACTGTCCCATCAGTTAATGAATGGGAAGGTGGAGAGGGAGTACTGATAAACAGAACTGTGCGTGCCACACAGCCTACCCCATACCTCCTAAATTAGCTGCCTGACCTCAAGGGTGTTTCCTTGCTTGTTTGTTTGAGTCAGTGGTAAAGAAAGATTCAAGGTCACGATGACTCCCCCTTGACAATGCCATGGCCAGCTTCTTTCCATGGAATTGTCAAGGGAGACTCATCATGTCCTTGCCCCAACCAAACCAAGTTTTAGGCCAGCCTCATTTCATATGCATGTTTTAGCACCATCTTCAAGTGCCAGCATTGTATCTGAGATTCACTTGGGCTTCCAGACAGATTTTAAGCAGAAAAACCTGTGGGTGAAATGCAAAAGCTGCTTGCTCTCTGTATGCCACTTCATTATGTTTGAAAAGTCTGTGCATGTTGCATTACCTTAATCTCTGTGAATTCACACCTTTTATGCTAGCATTCTATGCTGAGAAGAGTAATGGTGTGGGTGAAAACCTGTTCTTGTTTTCCACGAGGCCTGTTGGGGCAAATCCTTGTTATGACTCTAAATACTTCTGCAAATATTAAAGATTAATCCAGCACTCGTGATCGGAGCGCAAGCCTTTAGCTGACCCACAAAGCCCAAAGGATTAGTTGGGTTTTTGAAACAGATGCTGATATAATTACACAGGAAGAAACATGACTTGCCAGTTTGAAAAGACACCTTCAGGTAATGTATCAGCGTTCAAGGAGGCATGCTCTAATGCAGGGAACTGACAAAGTAGCTTATAGTCTCAACTGGCTGTTTGTCTTTGTTTAGCATTACAATACCAGCAAGGTACCTCCAGCTTTGTGACGGTTTGACATGGGAGGACTCCTATAAACAGAATTGCAACAGTTGAAAAACCAAGCTAGGTAACTGAAACTTCCCCAATCTGATCAGGCTTGCTTTTCCGTCTCTTTAGACATAAATATCTAGCACGATTACACCTTTGATTTACTATTATGCATGAGTTGGAATAACATGGGTGGTTTTGAATTATGCATTCTCTTAACAGAACATTAAACCTTATGGTGAAACAGAATGGGCCAACAAGTAACTATTATCTTTGATAGAGTGGACTGGGGGAGACAGAGCGTAATGCTCCCAAATCATCATTGAAACTTTTCCTTGTGTGTGTGTGTGTGTTTTTCTGCTTCGCTTTGGTTGGATTGCTTGAATGAGAGCATTATAAATAATGCTGTGTTCCTTCTTGTTAATAAATAGCATTTGTGTTACTTAGAAGCATGATAGATTGCTGATCACTGTTAAGAGAGGGAGATTAAGGACTGACACATGAAAATAATTGTGTGCCTGCAAGCCAGGTCCTGCATAAAACTGGTTAAAACAACCCGGCAGTGCTTTTTAGCTTTTCGACATCTGAGGGAGGGATGGGGGGGATGTGTCCTTGAATAATTTGATATCCCATATGTCCTTGCGTCTTCACATTGGGTTATGATTCAAAGTTACTGCAATCCATAGGAAATCAAGTTTGATTTTGTAATATAGTCAAATGAATGCTTTGGAGTGCCATGCCTGCGATCAATAAGAAAGCAGTAACTACATTTGCTTGTCATATGATGATATTGATGTAAAAACATAATGGCCAGAATTACAAAATCAATTCCATAATTTAATCAGGAATGTTTATTGATACTGTTAAAGTTGAATTCAATAGCTCATGGTATGCAGTTAATTTCCTACCTGTCATGGGAAAAAATGTACCAAAATGTTCTTCCTTTGAACAAATAGAAGTTAATTTGATAGGGGAGGGAGAATTAGCAGACTCTTATTATTTCCATAGACATATATTTGTTTTTAACAGAGCACTGGCAAAAAAGAGGACCTTTAGACTTCAAGAGGAGCGTGCGTACCTCTGATGGTGTCTTTAATAGTTGATTGACCCCAAGTTACAGCAGTATGAAACAGAAAGAAAAACAAGTTATTTTCTCCATGGTATGAAGAACCTTATACATCTCTGTCATATGGCAGAGTTTTTGCCTTTCTTTCCTTATTTTAAAAAGCCCCCAAATATGATAATCTTTAATTATCAGGGAGTTACCTCAGCACTTTGATCATTTGGGTTATCATTTCCTGCTCCTTTTCCAGCTTTTGTGAGGTGTGGTAATCAGGACTGCATAGTTTCCAAGATACATATGTGTGTATCTAGACTGATTGCAATTTCACTGACTTTGGCAGCCCTTCGCAAATTCCTCCTCCACACAGTCAAACAGTGGAAGGGGGTGAGAAATCTGGAGTCAGCAGAGCCAAGCCACACACTCTCTGCCCGGCAACAATCTATGCCACAACACATCTCCCTTTATCCCATAGCAGGATGCAAGGTGGGTTAGCTATTGCGGGAGAAACTGCCCTCCTCCTTATAAACCTGATGTGCTATCATTTGCTAAAATGTTATTAGTAATATGAATGCAAATTGTTATTATTATTAATAATTGTTATAGTATAATAATGATATTAATAATAATTCTTAACATTTCCTTAATATTAAATGTATTCCTTAAGCTGTCCATTTCTCAAGAACGGTTTGAAAGAATATTCAATAATTTTAAGAAGGGCAGCAGATTAATCAAAAGTCTAGGAGTCAGTCTTTTGTAAAGCTAATTGGTCTTAATTGCTGTTACTAAGAAAACCAACCCCTTCCCCAACCACTGTGAGGAATGCAATTGAAGTGCCTAATGTATGCATCAGGATAGTCTCCTCAACCATTTTTGGAGGGTTGCCTTCTGTGCTTAGTCACAAGCTGACTGTGATTTCCCACGATCTCAGAAGAGACAATGAAGCCTATGAGCAGATGCCATAGTCTCAGCTAATCAAAATGGCCCAGTGCTTCAGCTCTGTGAGTCTTAACTATACTATAAATCTATTAATAATGACAAGGAAAGCCTTCTTAGAACAGTGAGAGTCTGATTAGATGGTCCAACTAACCCAGTCTAGGTCATGCAAACAGGGTTGCTTTGAAGTGCTATGTCATTTGTGACAATCCTGCATCAACAAGCAAGGATGACCCATGCCATACCTCAAGCAACTCTGTTCAGCACAATCTATATTGTTCTTCCCTTTTGAAAAGAAACAGAGCAAAACAAAAAACCAAAATTCCCCCTCCTGTCTCCTCTGTCATTCTTTTGTTAAGCCACTTAAGGATCTTGAGAAATGGAAACCTTCCTTCCCTCACCCCTGTGGAGGGGAAGGCAGATAAAGCTTTTAATTTCTTTTTGATTTTGCCTAACTGACACAGTGCATCAGTGATGCAGTAAAAGGGTGAAAAGTGAGCAGGAAGGAAACCGTCCATTTCTCAAGATCCTTAAGTGGCTTAAGCAGAGACAGCTTAAGCTATCATCTTTGAGTCCCAGGAATCACATATGGTGGAATGGAACAAAAACACTTCAATCCAATCTGCACAAAAAACCAAACCAAACCAAAAAACCAGTAACCTCTGACAGGAACCCAAAAAAGTGTGGGTAGACATTTAACAGGAATGGGCTGGTTCATAAGGGCTTGCACGCCTTGTGGTTGCTGGGAAAAGGAGGAAACAGGCCTGTTCCTAACCCAGACCAAACTGTGGAACAAATACACCCTAGGTGTGAAATCACACATCTAGACAAACCTCTTAGGATGGACTTGACTAGAGAATGTGGAGCTACATTACGTCTATCATGTTCAATCATTTTTCTAAGAAAAAAGGAAAGGGTACAGCTGGAATTCTGAGAAAATGTTGACTATATATTCAGCTATTCAACATGTGAAGGAAAGGGGAAGCATCATATATAGCACTGGGTGCACCCTGAAGACATCCATGCACTGGCACAGGAATCGATTACATCAACATGTGGGCACATTTAGAACATAGGACGAGATCATTCAGAATGGCAGCAGTGGTGTTCCATCCTTTCCATGTTTTATTTCAGGCTGTGGAGAATGATGAAACAGGACAAAGCGCCTTATTGCAAAATCCTGTATTGTGCTACAGTTGCTAATTGGGCAGTACATACTTGATTCCAGGTTGCTGCCTTTTATAATCCAATTGCCATTGTTTCTTCATTTTACGATGTTAATAACACTGTGAACAACAAAGCTCTTGGAGGATCTATATGAGTCTTTGATAAAAAGATAATTACTAAAAACCCATCAGCTAGTTGCTACACCCTACTGGGGATTGAAGTGAACCTGGAAAGGAGCCATATGCATGATGGTTATTTAACTTTTGTGGGGTAGTGGTTAGAGTGTTGAACTGATCCTTGGGAGAACCAAGTTCAAGTCCCCACTGGAACTTACTGACCTTGGCCCAAAGATCTTCTCTTACCCTGGCTTAATTCAAAGGGATGCTGTTAGGATAAAGTGTGGAGGAAAAGAGCTATATAAGCTGTCTTGAGATCAATGCAGGAAAGGTGAGACATACATGTAAGCAATAAAAATAATACATATATTAAGTTTAACCAAAAAAAAATGGATCTGATGTAGAAAGTATGTGTGGTAAATCTAAAAGGCAGAGGACTTCTGCATGGGCATGCTATACAAATGGAAGACTCTGACTGGAATATAATGTTGCCTTCTGGGACGTATTGAAGCATATGGAGAAGTAGTCAAAGAATCAAACAAAGGCCAGCGCAGTCATCCCCAAAGCAAAATGGTAACCCACAGAGGAGGAGATGATAGATTATCTGGAATTTTATTACAAGCCTCATACTCTTTTCTATTGTAGTTATCACAGTTTTCCAGCAGAAGCCATAGTAACTGAAAGGACAGAAAAGGGCAATGAAGGAAACCAGGACTAGCAAAAAATGAGCTATGAAGATTGACTTAAAAACCTTAATCTTCCAAAAGCATTTTCCATGTGGTTTACCCATGCTATATAAATTTTTTAAGTGCATAGATAAAGCTGCACATACATCATAGTGTCATAAACTTCACAGAAAACATTCAGTCCTTTGTCTGCTATGGAAATATTGCCCTGTTGTAATTTTCTGTGAAATGTGGTATACTGAGGTTAAAGAATGGTATATTTCTCATCTTTCATCGCCACACACCCAGACAGATGAAATGTACAAATCCATTAGAGGGGGAGATCCGGGCCATTCTGAATGTCAGGAAAGCTTGCAGTGGTTTCAAAGGGCAATCACAGATCTTATTCATTGGTATGCTTTTATGCTGTGCTTTAGCTTTTCTTTGACGGCAACCAGAGGACCATTCGTAACAATCAGGATGACTTCATTTGTGTTTGTTTTTGCTTCCCGTTAATCCATGACCAACTGTGAAATTTGCTATTTGACCATAACCAGTCCATTTCATTTGTCATCTCTTTCGGCAATGTGGGAGAATGGAAAAGGGAGATGGACATAAATTTCAGTTCAACTCAACAGCAGGCACCAGAACAAAAGATGTGCCTCTGACCAAATATATTTCTTTTTTTAAAAAGGTGGGGGAGGGCAAAAATGAAAGCAGATTATACACCAGGAAATACTTCTCATGCCAAGAAAAAGAAGATATACGTGTAACACCAGCCCCACCATGAAAATCTGCTTTGAGAAAAATAACTCTTCTCGATAGAAAGACAACAATTAAAGGGTACACTAGGGGAAAATAAGTGATGGAAAAGTAGATGAGATACTCAGACACACTGTACTGGCACTAGATACTCGATATCTCATCATTGTGGGTGTGGTAGGAAAGTTTAAATCAGACCAAGAGTCTTTCCTAGATGATACACATGCTGAAGAAATGTGGCAGTCCTTTAGGAATCAGGAGCTATTAAGTAGGGAATGGATAAATCTCACATTTCTTTCTTTCTCCTGGTTTCTATTTTTTCCAGTTTACAGTTCAATTCATTCTGAACATAGGAGGTTTTTTTTAGAAGTTCACATGCATAGATTTGTCTATGCATTTTTCCTAATATATACAAATTTGCTTGACCTCCATGAGGTTATACTCGCCCTGAAGTACTGGGTGCATAACTCTTGGAGCCGGCCCCCTCTATGGAGGTTCAAAAATCTGCTGTGGCCAAGAGTACCTCCTATCAGCTTCAGTTGATTTGTATACTTGTGCCCCAGCCTAAATGCCTAGCAACAGAGGTTTGTGCATAAGCTATCTAAAAAAAGAGACTCCTGTAATGCTCTTTGTGTAGGGCTGCTCTTGAAAACAGTGCAGAAACTTCAGCAGATCCAAAATGCAGTTACCAAACTGATTGCTGAATCTGGTGAATCCCATATCCCCAGTCTTGGCATACCTTTGTTGGCTCCCTGTTAGTTTCCACACTCAATTCAAGGTGCTGGTTATGTCCTATAATGCCATATACTCTTTAGGACCTCGATATGTATTGGAGTGTCTTTCACAGCAATGAGCTATTCATCCCACCCACTCCATCTATGCTGTTAAAAGTGGCCACATCGAGGGAGTCCAAAAAGGTGAATACAAGGAATTGTTGCCTCTAGTGTTTGGAATAAAATTCCAACAGAGATATGCCAGGCACCTTCCCTCCTTGTGTTTAGAAGAACAGTAAAGGCAGAATTATTTAAACCTGCCTTTAACAACTTTAATCTCCTGAATAGTGTCAATAATATTTTTTAATGTTTTAATCAATTTTAGTTTTTTTATTGGGCTATTCCTAACTATGATTAATTTTTGTCTCTTGTATTGCTATGGGCATGGCTTGGGCATGTTGTGAAAATGGCTGATGGTCGGATTCCAAAGGATCTCCTGTATGGAGAAATCACCCCAGAGGGAGACCCACAGCTGCGATACAAGGACATCTGCAAGCGGGATCTGAAGGCCTTAGGAATGGACCTCAACAGATGGGAAACCCTGAGATCTGAGTGGTCAGCCGGGCCTGGACAGGGGACAGATTGTATTTGTCTTCAGTGTGGAAGGGATTGTCACTCTCGAATTGGTCTCCTCAGCCACACTAGATGCTGTTCCAAGTCCTCCATACAGAGCACATCACCATAGTCTCTCGAGACTGAATGATGCCTAATCTATTCTATTGTTTTATTGGTTTCAATCATATTTTTCGTTATTGTCTTATATTGAGGGTATGTGAGTTTTAACCTTGTGTACACCACCCAGGGCAGTGCCTGCACTAATGGGCTAGTATATAAATTGAATGAAAGAATGAATAAACGTGCATGTAATTTTGCCTTATATACACTTATTTGCATACAATTTGCCATAAAATTATATGTTTTTTATCATTATTGTCTCAAATATGTGTGCTTTGCATGTGCTTCCTTCAATATACACACTTTGGAACTTTTTTTAAACTAGAAGACTCCTTTGCAACATGCAAACATGAGCAAATTTCAAAGAATTTTGGTTTTGATTGATCATTTATTGATTCAAAAGTCCAAAATTAGATATGTTTGCATTAAAATCCCAGAGGAAAAAATTCTGCTTACTCAAATTCTGCTAGCTCAAAGACAGATTGTAGGCTTTGTATGCAGAAGTTCCAAGTTACTACCCTTGATATCTTCAGACAAGGCTGACAGAAACTCTTAGAGTTTGAAACCCTGGCAAATCCTTGCTAGTCATCTTGGACAGAGCTAGTCAGAAAGACAGCATGTCTAGAGACATATTGGGTTCCTGAAGGATAAAAGCGCCTGTAGAAATGGCATTGGTAATTAAAAATATTGTTTGGTTGCAGTGCTAGAATGGAATCTGTGGGATGGAAGATGGAGTACCCACTAGAGCATAAAATAGCAAAACAAATGGAATAAAATGGCAAGAGAGAGAGAGAGAGAAGATTAAATATTTTTCAAAGCCTCCTTTCTTTCATGATTTGGAATCATTCATGGCTATTATGGTATCCCATGCAGAGCAGCTGACTAGGAACAAATAAATGAAGAGCAAAATATACATCATTGGAACTGAGAACTACCAGAAGAAGGACACAATTCTCTGTGCCAAGGCAGAGATATATATTCCATCAGCTGAACCTCTGTAACCTACTTTTCTTTGCTGGCTTCAGAGTGCCTGCCATATTTTTCTATGGGAGACAGCAAAATAGGATTTCTAATTAAAGCCATAGGCATTAAAGAGAAGGGGACCTATAGTAGAACATGTAGTAGTCAAAACCAATTTGGTTAACCTCTTACCAGCTCTCAGACGAGTGGGAATTTCGGAAGGCTCTACTACTAGTGTATTGCTTCTGAACAAAAATGGTAAAGGAATACATAACACCACTTCTGGAAGAAATCCAGAGCCACCCAGTGAATATTGGCATCTGGCTTTAAAAGTGGCTCTGTTGCCTACTTAGTGTCCATTTGACCACTGCTCGTGAGATGGAAGCAATTTAAGAACAAAGGTTGAGATGTAGTAATTGAATGAAAACCTTGGTTGTCCTTAAAAAACCCCTATTTTTTTATGAATAGAAATAATAGCATCTGTGTGCCTGTTAGGTAGAAGGCTAAGGAAAATAAATACTTGGGCACTCTGACAGAGCGAAACTAGGTTTAAACTGGAATCAATAAAGTTAGGTGAAAGCATTTGTTCATTGACTGTTTCCCAAACCGGGTCCCCTATACAGAGAAAACTGCTGATGTTAGAGCCCATGAATTCACCCTTCTCTTCCCAGTTCATGAAAAACACCCACCAAATTAATCTTTACCAGAGCCAGCCTCCTATCTTATTTATTTATTTATTTATTTATTTATTTATTTATTTATTTATTTATTTATTTATTTATTTATTGAATTTATATGCCGCCCACTCTACCCAGAGGTCTCTGGGTGGCTTACAATAATTAAAATTCAATACAATAAAAATAAAATGATTAAAATACAATTAAAATACAATTAAAATTGCCATCATCAGGACCCACAGTTGATGTTATTTCAATTAAAAGCCTTCTGGAACAGGAAGGTTTTGACCTGGTGCCGAAATGTCATCAACGTCAGTGCCAGATGAATTTCAGTTGGGAGGGTGTTCCATAGTCTGGGGGCAGCTGCCGAGAAGGCCCTTTGTCTATAAGCCATCCCTCTTACCTCCTTGAGGGACCGCTCTTTCAAAAGGGCCCCCTGGCTAGATCTTAACTGCCGGGTAGGCTCATATGGAAGGAGGCGGTCCTTCAAGTATCCAGGGCCCAAGTCGTTTAGGGCTTTATATGTCAAAACAAGCACTTTGAATTGGGCCCGGGCAGCAACTGGTAACCAATGTAAGTTAAACAGAATCGGCTTGATGTGATCTCTAGCGCCTCCTCCACTCACCAGCCGCGCAGCTCGATTCTGGACCAGTTGCAGTCGCTGGACCGTCTTCAAAGGCAGCCCCACGTAGAGCGCATTGCAATAATCTATACGAGATGTTACCAGTGGGTGTGTAACTGTCATGAGACTCCGCTCGTCCAGGTAGGGCCGTAGCTGGTATAATTTCCACAGCTGAAGGAAGGTGCCTCTGGCCACTGAGTCCACCTGGGCTTCCAGAGTTAGACTGGGGTCCAGGAGCACTCCCAGGCTGCGGACCCTGTCCCTTAGGGGGAGTGTAACCCCATTCAGGGCAGGGAAATGGCCCTCCAACCTGTCCGGCGAAGCACCCACTAACAGCACTTCCATCTTGTCTGGATTGAGTTTCAATTTATTAACCCTCATCCAGTCCATTATCAGGTCCAGACACGAGTTCAGCACAGAAACTGCCTCACCTGGTCGGTAGTTAACCACCAGCCTTGGGTCCAGGTTAGGCTTTTTAAGGAGTGGTCGAATTACCGCCTCTTTCCCCCGAGCCTCTAGTGTAACCTAAGACCTGCCAGGTTCATCTTTAAGAACAGAAGAAGCACCATTCCCCTCCTACCCTTCTGCACCATGGTGGGGTTTGACCTATTTTCCTCCAACTGCAAGCAAGGTATAGAAATTGACACCAGCTCCAAGCCTAGTATACAAGATCTGTAAACAAGTATTTTTTCCTTCCTCATAAGAAGAAACTTGTGAATGTCGGTAATTTTGTTCTCCCCTACCTGCACCATCCTCACTCAAGATGGACAGTTATTCCTAGCATGGAAGAGACCACTCTGTACCTGCTTGCCCTATAAATGCTGAAGATGAGAAGCCCTTCCAAAATGAAAGGTAATAGCTGTAATTTAGCTTCATCAATGCTGAACCCTCAGAGATTCATCCCACACTTTTAAGAGATGAGCTGTGAAAAACCCTGGGCTTGCATGGTTAGATCCATGTATTTTTAGATTGTCCCCTATTTCAAATAGTTAAATCTCAAATTCCTTCAGTTCCAGATAAGAATAAATTTGCAGATTTAGGCAAGGACTTAAGGAAATGAAACTGAAAATAAATTACAATCTATGCTTTGTTGGGGCTACCATGAAAGATTTGTAGACATTTCTACAGTGGTGGAAAGAGGTATCCCAATAACAAACTTCTCTTTCTGCTCTCAAAAGGGGAGATTTAAAACATTATATTGCCCTGTGGAACTTGAATCATTCCATGGCCCCAAAGAAACCTTCTTAGGAGCAGCATGGTTACAACCTAGATGTTTAACTAGAATGAACCACATTAGCTAACTGTCTTTGCTTCTAAACATACTATCTTTTATTGACAGTTTATAGAAGCAAGCTCTAAAAGTGGTTTCAGTTCCTAGAAGATCTCTTTTTTTAAAAAAAATTAAAGCAGTATAATGCTGACGTGGTGGTGCTGCGGGCTAAACCGCAGAAGCCTATGCTGCAGGGTCAGAAGACCAAGCAGTCGTAAGATCGAATCCACGCAACGGAGTGAGCACCCGTCGCTTGTCCCAGCTCCCGCCAACCTAGCGGTTTGAAAGCATGCAAATGCAAGTAGATAAATAGGGACCACCTCGGTGGGAAGGTAACAGCATTCGGTGTCTAAGTCGCACTGGCCATGTGACCACGGAAGATTGTCTTCGGACAAAACGCTGGCTCTATGGCTTGGAAACGGGGATGAGCAGCGCCCCCTAGAGTCGAACACGACTGGACAAAAATTGTCAAGGGGAACCTTTACCTTTACTAATGCTGAATTAAAGCATTAAAATACTGAGGTTGAGTAGTATAATAAAACAAATGACATCCAAGTTATACACCCACAAAGTGGGTCCCCCCAGCAACTGCAACAATCTTCTGAGAGAAGGGTTGCATTTTCTGACATAATGGCAGGGGTGCCAATATTTTTGGCCATGACTGCATAAGTGCCGAAGATATAGTTAAGGACTTTCAATATTGAACATGAATAGAGAGGGGCTAACAGTTCAACAGGTGTTCTACAATTCAGTGCTCCACCATCTTCAGTGAGTGTCCTCTCAGAGGCGGTGCCTAGAGGAGGCAGAGCAGGAAAGTTGGAGCTCTGCCTATGAGTGGGTGCCCACTGGAGGGAGCCGGGTGCCAAACAGTGGGACACCTGTAGGGCCATTGGCTGAACTGGCACGAGCCGCCAGACTGGTGGTTCATGCCAATCTCTAAACACAAATGCTCTCAGATGGCTCAGGAACGACATCCCAACTGAGGAAATTATGGGATTTGACGAACTGCAAAAGAATTCATATTCAATACAACTCTTCAAAAAATCCCCGATTTATGAATGCGGGCTGGAGATGGGGGGTATCCATATACGAATATCCCCGCGCAGGTGGCGTTAATGAGGGGCCAGCTCCATGGGTCCAGATGGTCCACTCACCGATCCACTGCGGACGTGGATGGCGCAATTCTATGAATGGCTCCGCAGCGCACAATCTACTCACTACTCCTGGCAGGAGGTGGGAGGACAAGCTTCGCTACAAGGTCGAAGAGTGGAGAGAGGATCGTGCACTGCGGCATCATTCGTAGAATTGCACTGTCTGCATCCACGTCAAATCGGTGTGTGGACCATTTGGCTCCATGGGCCTGGACCCTCCTTAACGCCACCTGAGCAGGGATATTCATATTTGTATATGAATACCAATACCCCCACCTCTAATGTGGGCTATTGTTCTTCTGCACCCAAAATTCCAATAAATAGCCCAACATTGCTGCACAATATCATGCCCACATTGCCAGCAGGAAAAAGGATGCCAAGCTTTACATAGCAAAGGGCAGCCTGAATGTTAGCAACACCAATGGCAGCAGTCAAGATGGTCTGTCGGATACCCTCTTCTGCTCACTGCCATTCACATTTGTTGAAAAACAGCTCTGGCAATTGCTTTGTGTTTGGGTGAGAAGTGATAAACTGACAAAAAAAGAAATCAGCTTCTAGTCACCTAACTAGACCGAAGCTATTCTGAATTTGGCCCACCAGATATGGAAAGAACAAATGTAAGCCTTCCCTTCAGTCACTCCCTTCTCAATTTGCTCACTTCTTCCATGCCTTTGTCTGGACAGGGAGAGAGGATTTAGAAAATAAATTTGACTAGGATACGTTTTTAAATCCCCTAGTTGTTTGTGTAGGGTTTTATTCAAAGCAGAGTCCTAAACCATTACTTGCAAGCTTTTTTTAAAAGGGTTCCTTGTGCACCATACATTTAATGTAATATCTAGTTTAACTCTGAGTTAATTTGACTATTACTCTGAGTATTCAAATTGCCTCTTGCTATTCAAATTATCTGCCCTTTCCAATCATGTTGGGAAAAGTAGCAGCATTAAATGGCTTTTTCAAACTGATTTTTTTCTAATATCTAAAGGTCTCCACCAATTTTTGAGATTAACTACATCCTAAATGTCAGTTTAATAGAGCAGGTTCACTGCTAGAACTCAGGGAAATCATAAGCTGAGACTGGCCCCAAAATAAATTTTGATGGAATTTAGAATTCCTTGAAGTAGTATTGAGTGAGCTGCTGTGTCCCGTTTCATCAACTTTTCTTTTCTTTTCTTGTCTAAAATTTTAAAAAAATCTCATTGCTATGTACTAAAATGAAGGTTTGTGTGTATTCACACCTAGGATGAAAAGTGAAATATCAGATTCTAAGTAAAGGCTGCAGTAGACATTGAGCCCTTCCATATGATAAAGGCACGGCCAGCTCCCATCAATTTGGACTTCAAGTGATGGGTCAAAAGTCTGAGTGTTTTCCCACATTTACAGAAGAGTTGTCTGAGAAGAGGAGAATCCATAATACAGTTTCCACTGGTTCCTATATCCTGTTCTCTTGTCACAGTTTTTCCCCTTTGTCACTGTTGAAGTGTTTTTTTTAAAAATAAAAAGGACAAGAAATTTCCTTTCATTGATTATCACTGGGAGGAATGATCTATAGCAGTGGTTCCCAACCTTGGGTAACTCATCTATTCTTGGACTGCAACTCCCAGAAGCCTTCACTACTAGCTATCCTCATTGGGGTTGGGAACCACTGATCTATCAGGCTGTTTCAGTGACATCTCAAGGAAACACAAATGCTTCAGATCTCTTCAGCCGAGCTAACTGCATGTATCCAAGACTGACTTCCTGGGCATCCAAGGTCAGCTTTGACCTGTCCCCAATGTGCTCTTCCCCTCAAGTTCTGCTGAAGTACTAGGAGCAGAAATGGGTACATGGGACAGATCTTTGGTGTCACAAGTGCTTGTCTTCTAGCAGCAGGCCTCCTTCTCTAACTGCACATCTTCCTGTGTAGGCAACAGTAAGGGAAGCCTTCAATATCATAGGAGTCCTAAGTTTTAACTAAAACAGGAATGGGCATTTTCAGAAAGCCTGAGGGCTATTTTCCAGATAGGCCAGGTGCTCAGATGGCAAATTCCCAAGGAGGCATGACTCAAGTGGCAAGAATCATGGCCAAAGTGGTTTATAAAAATTTTATAGACCAGTAATTTCTTGCAGAGCTCCACTGGTGCAATACGAGTGACACCACTGGCAGCAGCAAATTGCCACTAATTACAGAGTTCCTTTTTTGATTTTGGGGATGTGCACAACTTCATTTCACTGCACCCCACTTGTGCAAGAAGCAATGAAGGACTAATTATTATTATTATTTTTAAGTACTGTTGCAAATTCACAGCTAGAGTGTCAGGGAGAAAGCTAGGCTGAAATATTTGGATGTGTGTATGGGATGAGGAATGGGATTATAGAGTGCTATAGAATGACTTATTATAAATACATGATGTTTTTAGTGAGATGTCTGGATTGCCATACTTCCCAAAGGATATTTGAAAAACAAAAACAAGAGAGCAAGGTAGTGAATGGGCATGAGTCTATTTGCTTTATGACAAGTTTCTTCATCAGATATGTTTGTGTTGTGTTTTGTGCTGTCAAGTTAGAAACAATTTATGGCAACCCTAAGACGGTTTTCACCATAAGTGAGATACAGTGGTGCCTCGCATAGCGAGGTTAATCCGTTCCGGATTAACCTCCGCTATGCGAAAACATCGCTAAACGGGAATAAAAAAGCCATAGAAACGCATTGGGTGGGGATTCAATGGGTGGGGATTCAAGAATCCTTGTTCATCATTCTATCTACTTCACTACACTGGAAATCCTCAGATATAGCCACCAGTTTTTCTCACAGCTTGTTTTATGTGAGAAGTCTTCTGCATAGGGGAGACAAATCTCCACCCAGACCTTTAAAAATGAAGTTCAGTGAAACTCAAGACTTCCCTTGATCATGAACACAGTATCTCAGCAACTTATTACAAATTACTGATATTCCTTTTAATGATTTCTATAAAAGAAAAATCACATGGGACTTTTTTTGTCTTTGGTGTAGTAGCTATCATATTTCTCTATTTAAAAAATGTATATGTAATGTTAGGGTTTATTTTCTTATCACATGCATTTATGAACATCAAGGATTTATCTGAGAAATCTATCTCCTGTATTGAGTTACTACATTTCAGCAGGGTGATCTATCCAGAATCCCATCATGAACTCCAGAACTCTCAGCAGGATGGTGTTCTTGAAGGCCTTCACAACTGGGATCTGATGGTTGTTGTAGGCTTTTGGGGCTGTTTGGCTGTGTTCTGGAGGTTTTTCTTCCTAACGTTTTGCCAGTTTCTGTGGCCGGCATCTTCAGAGGACAGGAGCTAGAATTCTGTCTGTGTTCTGGCCAAAGAGACTGGCCAAACATTAGGAAGAAAACCTCCAGAACATGGCTCAAAAGCTCGAGAAACCCACAAAAACCATCTCAGTAGGATTCTTTGACTGTTTTTGATTACTTTGATTGTTCTTGTTGACTTTTCAATCACCAGATGGAAGGTTTGAATGAAATGTATATGTTCTGACAGTGACAAGATGTTAGAGACATTTGCCTCGTCTCCTTCTGTGGTTCTGAAGTAGGGTGAAAAGGTGCTAGGGTGCACTGGGATGAGGCAAGGTGATGAGAGGTGAGGCATTGGAGAGATCAACATCAGGCACACTGCCACAAAAAAGCATCCCCAGGGCCAACCTTTCCCAGCACAAGGCTCCAAGCAAGGGACCTTGCCAGGTTGACTAGCTACTCCACCTCCTCCTTTGCATCATCAAGGCAAGACTTCTTGGGTCTGGCTGAACTTTGGTCACACCGCAAAGGGAGGCTCATCAGGCTACTGCTGATTCTCACTCTTGGCAGAATATCTTGGACCTGGCTACGTTGGTGCTAAAGCTACCCAAGTGCAGGCTGTCTGTAACACCCTGTGTTTTGCACACTTGAAGGGTGTGTTGGAGATAATGGAGGAGGCATGGTTCTGCCCCCCACCCAGCCCTGAAAGATCAGGACTAGTTCATTTTGGAGAACATTAAAAGTCCCTGGTGCCCTTAAAGAGACAGTTTCTGTTATATGCCAGGTAGACAATCTTTGAGTTCCTGTAAAACAAGAATAAAGAGTTTTGTTTGCTCACAACTGGCTCTTTCAATGGAAGGCAGTGCATAGATCCATTGCGAGAAGAGGCACCATCAGCAGATCCAGGATATCATAACTTCACTTGATTGCAGCCCATATGTCCTCAGCCAGATTTTCTCTTTCTCCTCTCCTCCTCTTGCTGAGCCCACTGGGTCATCTGAGAAATATCTCAGAAGTGGGGAACACTGCTTTCCCCCCCACACACTTTTTTTCTTTTCTTTTTTTGACTATGGTTCCCAGAATCCAACCTCCCCATTAAAAAAAAAAATCAGTGCTTTCCATATCTGGGCTAGAGACTGTTTTGGAAGGGTCCCAGTGAGTTGGACCAGAAACTGAGGATGTATGGGAAGTGTATAGTACAGTATAAGGCAATTGATTCTTCTTGGATTTACTGATATCCCTTCGTCCATCCATGGAGATATAACATTAGATCCAATGCCTTACCAGAATGCCTGGCCAAATCATTGCCACCAAGATGTATTACCAACAAATCTGGTGGAGACTGGCCAAAGGCCACCACCCTGCATAGCTGGCTCCACAGCATTCCACGCAGCCCTCTCCATATGATGTGTGCTCTGGCTCCAAGGCCCAGGTTGCTCCCCCCATGGGGATGCAGCAGCATATGGCTCTGCCCAGTATACATAGCTGTGGCCCAAAATCAGAATGTGCCTGCGGCTCACCAACTCTATGAGACCTGGGAAGACAGGCCCCTGTCTAGACATTAGGGAGTGTTCTGATGTATCTATAGAGTTGGATAAAGACCACTGACCCAAACGCTTAATTTCCTCTGTGTTTCCAAGGTCTTGCTGGGGAGGAGACAATGTGTAGCCTGTGTAATTAACTTGTAAACCACCCAGAGTGTGCTTGAAGCACTATGGGGCGATATATAAGCAGCATGCTTTGCCTTACTTTATATCCCAGGGCTGCTGCAGTGGATGCTGCACAAATCCTAAATGAGTGTGTGCTGAATCTCATTCCCTGGATGCCAACCCTATCCAGCGCTTTCCAGAACTCATACTTTGTCAGTGGCAAATTAAAGAAATAGCCTTGTTCTTGTCCCCTAACCTCCAAATATGGTACTGTGGCTTTGACAGGACAGATGCTCTCCATGTGACAATGCCCTAGTGCAAGTTGGGCACCCTTACCCAGTTGATCTGTCTTGGATCATCGAATACGTATTTGTTTGTTTGTTTGTTTGTTTGTTTGTTTGTTTGTTTGTTTGTTTGTTTGTTTATTTATTTATTTATTTATTTATTTATTTATTTATTTATTTATTTATTTAAACTGTATCCTAAGTAACACAGACCAGTAACAATCATGAAGCCAAATCAATTGCTGGGCCTCGCTACTGAACTTGCTCTCCCGGGACCAAAACCCACGCCAACCGTTTTATAAGGGAAGTGGGGGGAGGATGAAAAAACTCCCTTGGCCTGAGAGCCAAACGGTGCACCCTGCATGCAAAGCGGCTGGGGCTAAGCAAAGCCATAACGCACCTCCACAGCCACAATCCTTGGGTCCACCACAACCGGACCCGAGGCAAATCGTTATGCCGGCTCCAGATGTGCCGGCCCTCAACCTATCCGCCTGACAAAGCTAGCCCCTCTTGCTACAAGTATCCCTTTATCTATTTTTTTTTAAAAAAACTCATTCTTTTTTTAAAAAAGAAAACCGGGGTGCTGCTAGGCCCTGCTCACGCCGAAGCCCAATCGGTACGAGCCGTGCTGCCTTGGCCGCCCCCCTGCTGCCCTTTCAACTCAGCCACACACCAGTAAATCCCCAAAATTATTATATCTTAAAATATAACTCCAAATTGACTCAATAAAATCGCGACCACACCCCTGGAGGGAGGCGCTGCTACCCTCCCTATCTCCTGGATGCTGCATCAAGGAGGCCTCAATCTGTGATGCAGCTGAAAGGGAACTAAGCAGCGAGACTCTATCCTTGACCGTTTCCAGAAAAGGAAGAGGGCGGAGAGAGGGGAGAATGTCCCTTAAATAACCTAATGTTCCCCCCTCTCACCCAACTGCTCTTGTGAGACCTCACGTTATCCAGGGAGGGAGGCAAAGGTGAGCTGCGCTGCCAAAGCTTTAGCTCAGTAGCGGCTCAGACATTTGCTCTGCTGCACAATATCTATTGTTGCACTCTTGTGGAGCAATAATATAAAGAGTAAATGTATTATAGGAAGATGCTGGTGTCTGGCTGCAAGGCATCTTCCTGAACGACATGCCAACTGAAAGGAAAAAGGAACTGAAAAGCAGGGACTCCCAATTTTTTTTTTACATGCACTCCACTACTGGGTAAAACATCACCTCCTTTGTTAGGTAAAAAAAAAAAAAAATCAGATTGAGCCCTCCCGTCCTCATCTAAACAGTCAGAAAAGAAAAGAAAAGAAGAAAGCAGGCCAAAAGAAGAAACAAAGGGAGCAACATTGAAAGAAGAACATGACTAAGTAGGAAAGCATGTGATTCATACAACTTCCCTTCTCTGTCTCCCATCCCTGCTTTTCTTTTCCCCTCTACTGTATCTTTTCTCCATCCAACCTCTACAGAGGTTTTATTTTCTTGTAGAACCTTTGACAACATTCTCTGGAACCCTAGGCTGGGAAGCACCATCTGAACACATGAGGAAGCCTCCTCATTTTCTCTGATAGTAGGGCTGGCCCTTCAACCTCTGCAGGAAAAAAATAAATAAGAAGGAAAACAGTTCTGTACATATGGAAAAAGAAACCTACCTGAAATGGCTGGGTATTTTAAAAAAGTAATGTTAAAAAAACATTTGAGTCTCATATTTTCCAGATGGTTGTTGTTACAGCGTGCAGAAAAGAATTATTTATAAACAAAATCTTTTTAATTTTATGAAATGTACATTCTAGATTTATATAACATACAGGAATGGGTAAAACACCATTCCCCTCCTGTTATAAGGCTAAGCATGTTTCTACTGCAAAGTTAATTCCATTGAGCTCTATAGGATTTGTATCTGAATATATTTACATACGATGAAGTTATGTTCCCGTAGCCATAAAAATGTCAAGGCAAATAGGCACTTGTTTGAATCACACAAAGCTGAAGGGTGCAGAGAACAGAATAAAATAAAATATGCACCCACTCTCCTATACATGCCATACCATTAGAAAAGAGACACATTTTGTAAATCCAAATTGAACTTATCATTGGAGAGTTTCAGACTTTGTGTGGTACTTTGTACATTCATGGTTCCATGTTAGCTGTTTTCCCTGCCCTTTTTAGAGAGTGGTGAGGGGTGAAATTTTATATTCTTGCCTCAGAACAAAGATTAGCTAGTTATGGTTCTGTGGTGTCATAGGTGGAAATGCTTGTGGTCCACAAATACAATCTTATACATGTGTTTACTGAGAAGTAAATCACACTGAATTTAATGGAACTTATTCCAAAGTAAGCGAGCACAAAAAGGTAAAGGTAAAGGTTCCCCTTGACAATTTTTGCCCAGTCGTGTTCGACTCTAGGGGGCGGTGCTCATCCCCGTTTCCAAGCCATAGAGCCAGCGTTTGTCCGAAGACAATCTTCCGTGGTCGCATGGCCAGTGCGACTTAGACACGGAACGCTGTTACCTTCCCACCGAAGTGGTCCCTATTTATCTACTTGCATTTGCATGCTTTCGAACCGCTAGGTTGGCGGGAGCTGGGACAAGCGACGGGAGCTCACTCCGTTGCGTGGATTCGATCTTACAACTGCTTGGTCTTCTGACTCTGCAGCGCCACCACATCCCAAAATGGAGCCCTAAATTAGAATAGGGAAAAGCTCGAAATCAACTGTCTCAGCTCCATAATGCAAATATATACAAATTGTAAGCTTTATTTACTTTGATGGATAGACTTCTAAAACCACATTCACGTATGAGATATCTCCCTTTCTAATTTACACAATTAGATGTTCTTAAACGTTTTGTTTATTTTTTAAAAAGTGTGAATAAACACACCCATTAAAATTCATGCCACAAAGTAACGTATAAACTAAATAGTTGACTATTTTTAGAAGAATATTTCAGAGTTTTAAAGAAAAAGAAAATGACTAGTTTATAAACTTGTTTTTCTGCATATTAAATCATGATATGCCTCAATATTCTTCTTTTTTTTAATAACATGTTCAACCTCTTACTAAAGCAGGCCCCAAAGATAACGGTGATGCTTTCTGAAGGAACGGTTGTATTAAGCTCTAGATGAAAAGCCACACTATTTACTAACTTCCACTTTGAAGCTCCCATCGTTTTAGCTGTTACTAATGTGTTCTGAATTAGGTTAGGGTCAGCAGCAGTGTAAGGGCTAAGCATCTGCTCAAGTCCTGCTTTCTCAGTTCCAAGCAGTAAATACCCTAATTGTAGGTCTGAGTTTGCTTTGTTGGATTGTGGTGATCTATGAACTGCCTACCTCTCTAATTAGCACACACTAACTTAATTGAAAACTTTATTACTACCCTCAAGATGGCCCTGTTTCACATTTAGTATCCATTGTGAAAATTGCCCTTGGACATTGATTTATATTTACATTTCCCACCTCTGCAATTTACTATTTCCACTGCCTTGCACATTTTGTCCTTTGGAGCCAGTCTGGCGAAATGTTTGACCTTGCAGTATCTGCACTGCCTGATCCAACTGGGGTTATAAAGCCATCCAAACTGTACCTTACCATCCTTATCTTTTTACACTCCGTGGCTGCCAATCGCCCTTGTCTGCATTTGTTTGGGTTTTGATTTGATTTGCCATGATTCCGTTTTTATGAGATCTGATTTATTTGGTCGAAACTGTTAGTCCTGCCTACAAAAAGGATTATATAAATCTATAAATAACCACTAACAAATCAAATTTATATATCCCTTCATGTTTGGCTGAACGTCACCAGCACAAAGATTTTTAGGCCTCTGTGGAGTGTCAGCCATTAAATCAGGCACTATAAAATGGGGCCATCGTACTTCTCTCATTACCTGCTCAGTGAAATTAAACTCCTGCTATAAGGGTGGCCTCGCAGAACTTGGGGTATCTTTCATCTGCCCATTTTTACTCTTAAACCATGCCTTATAAATCAATTTCTGTTAGAATCCACATAAAACAATATTTTGCTCAATAAAGTTTATGATTTGAAGATAGCAAATAGATGCTGGTCCGCTTAGCACTTTGCAGGAACTCTTTGGGGGTATATGCATGTATCGTAAATTGCTCTGCAGGATGACACAATCATTGCTATTTTTTGGAAACTTTCTTCTTCTTCTTCTTCTTCTTCTTCTTCTTCTTCTTCTTCTTCTTCTTCTTCTTCTTCTTCTTCTTCTTCTTCTTCTTTGTTAGGTCAAGAAGCCTGTAATTCGGAAAGTGATCCCTGAACCTTACTTAATGCAGCAAAACGCAACTCAGAAAGGGGATTGAACTTTAGTGTCTGGAAGTGGGGAATATAATAACTTTCCCTCATCTCCTCTGTAAAGCGACTTGGGCCATGTGATGAATGCAGAACCTTCGCTCACAAGGTTTTCCTGATATTATACACTTGTAGCAAATAAGGTTAGAACCTTTAAAATATAGCATTTAGTAATATGCTGGAAATGGCTTCTTCTCGACTTCTTTAAAGGTCACCGCATTTGCTTTCAAGTCGTAATTTTAGTTCAGGCCTCCACTGAGTGGAACTGAGAACATACTAGCCAATGCCTCCTCAATCTCTCAAGGACTGAAATAAAATAGCTGAGGAAGCTCATATATTGTACGTGTGTCTCTGTGTTACAAACATACAAGCTTTTATTAAAGTGCTACTGCAATACAAAGGGAGGAATTATATTTGGGCGGTTCAGTGTCTTGTTTTCTCAATGTTTTCCACTGCAGGTTGAAGAGTCACAGAATGGAAGAATAGGTACTGATGGTATTGTCTGACACGTTCTCATGTGGATTGTCTTGGCTCTCGTGATTTAATCATGCACAGACTAAGGCTCAGTTTGATACCTTTTTGGCTTCATATGGTTGCCTTTGGGTGTGTACAGGTCCACTAGCAGGTAACAGTCAATCTTGGATTGTGTGGGAATTCTAGTTTATGAACAGGCACATTCCCATGGAAGGTGGGCTTACCACTGTCAGATTTGCAGTCGTAACAGCTCAAAAGAGGCCTTCTGTCCCTGCACAATTCATACCTTCTTAGAGATAAATTCACTTTTTCCTTGTCTAAGGCAGGCCAACCATTCACATCCAGCATTTCAATTTCTCGGGGATGGAATAAAAAGAACTTGGTTTGATCCAGTTGATCCCTTTTGCAAGTGGACGTATGGAGCCAATTTTTACCGCTTCTGCTCTTTCTTCGGGAAGCCTCTGCATGACCTTGTACACTGTTCTGTGGGTGGTGTCCTCCAGTCCTCCCAGTTCCAAACAGATCTTCAGGGTCTCTACAGGAAAATGAGACCTCACAAACATTACTGCTCTATTATTTGCGAGGGTTCAGAGTTCCTCTTCCCAATGAAAAAGCTCTGCAGATAGAGCTAGGAAAACCAATATTTTCTGTCACTTTGCCCTGCATGGGCAGCCTGTAAAACAGCACAAATGGGGCAAATCACTTCAAAATTTCAGAGAGGCTTCTCCCTTGCTCTGGTCATGAGTCCTCACTGCCTCCCCTACTACCAGCACTTCCACACAAGCCAAGGTTAGAGGCAGGGGCTGTGATCCAAAGGAGCTGGTCTTCCTTCTGTTGGTGCACTTAGGAAGGCTACCGTTCAGCTTTAAACCCAACTTGTTGTGAGTGCTTCAGCCGAAAGGTTCAGGTTTTCATTTTTCAGAGTAGATTTGAAGACATAATCAAAAGTAAATAATTGAGACTGCAGTTCAATACCCAGTAGCACAAGATTTAAATTCTGAACAGCCCTATATAAGACTGAGCTGCACATATTTGTAATGGTGCCTTATTTCTCAGCTTCCTCTCGACTGGTATTCCTCATTCCTAAGTAGACTAAAAAGAACAACATACAGTTAGGATTTCCATGGGGAAGGTGAAGATGAGGAAGGAGAAGCATTAAAACCAAAGATCGCAAACAAATATAAAGCTGCTAAAGAGAGTGATAATATGGATCTGAACAGACTGTTGATGGTAGAATTGCAATTATCTCTGAGGCTCTGGGGATGTTGCCCAGGGAATCATTACTCTGCACTACAAAACTAAGAGGATTGTTCTCGGGTGCAGAATGTATTGATTTTGCTGTTTTCCAGCATCCCGCAAAGCACCTGACCATGTCGTTTAAGCATGTGTTAACCAAACACATCAATAAACATAAAACATTTTTGAAACCCTAAAATCACCTCATAAATAATAATAAAAGAGTGAATTATTACCACACTATAAGTGTAATTGATGTCATTATGAATCAACTGCACAATTTATCCATCTGCAAGTCTTAAAATGTATGAAAACGTCAGCCAACTTTTTTCTTGGACAAAACCAAGCACTCTATAGTTTATCTTACTTGAAAGGACACTTTTCATAGCCATTTCCTTGGCTGGCATATCTGCAAACGATGAACTACATTCCTGATACTTTTTCATTTTTGTGTAGCATTTTCAGCTACTTCAGTTGTAACCTGAGCTGGACATTGATGAAACGGTGGAAGAGGGAATCAGCACCTTCTGTGTGACCACCTGAGTCCAAACTTTTTCAGTTGTGTTTTATTATTCTGCAGGTGAAGTTGCAGCAACAAAGACAGGACAAGTGATTAGTAAACATAAGCATACAAGATAGCAACAACCTCTGACTAAAGAAGGATTGGAGGTCAACATTAGCTGATCGATCATTTGTCTTTTAACATTAATCAAGTAACTAAATTTAGATATATTTACATATTGCCTGGTTCACAGAACAGGTGTCTTTAAGATTTAGGAAAATGTAAGATAACATCATTTTGCATATTTGTTTTCTTACAAATAATCATATTCCTTCCTTCCTTCCTTCCTTCCTTCCTTCCTTCCTTCCTTCCTTCCTTCCTTCCTTCCTTCCTTCCTTCCTTCCTTCCTTCCTTCCTTCCCTCCCTCCCTCCCTCCCTCCCAGATCAGTCTGTTCTGTTGGTACTGGCTCTTCTTTAGGACAAGGATGTAGGAAATTGAACTATCTGACTTTCAAATACAACACATTGTTCTCCCCCCCACCCCGTGGGTTTTTGTTTGTTCAGTCGTTTAGTCGTGTCCGACTCTTCGTGACCCCATGGACCAGAGCACGCCAGGCCCTCCTATCTTCCACCGCCTCCCGGAGTTGTGTCAAATTCATGTTGGTTGCTTCAATGACACTGTCCAACCATCTCATCCTCGGTCGTCCCCTTCTCCTCTTGCCTTCACACTTTCCCAACATCAAAGTCTTTTCCAAGGAGTCTTCTCTTCTCATGAGATGGCCAAAGTACTGGAGCCTCAGCTTCAGGATCTGTCCTTCCAATGAGCACTCGGGGTTGATTTCCTTTAGAATTGATAGGTTTGTTCTCTTTGCAGTCCAGGAAATCTCAAGAGTCTCCTCCAGCACCACAATTCAAAGGCATCAATTCTTCGGCGGTCAGCTTTCTTTATGTTCCAGCTCTCACTTCCATACAACACTACAGGAAAAACCATAGCTTTGATTATTCGGACTTTTGTCGGCAAGGTGATGTCTCTGCTTTTTAACATGCTGTCGAGGTTTGTCATTGCTTTCCTCCCAAGAAGCAGGCGTCTTTTAATTTCGGGGCTGCTGTCTCCATCTGCAGTGATCATGGAGCCCAAGAAAGTAAAATCTGTCACTGCCTCCATATCTTCCCCTTCTATTTCCCAGGAGGTGATGGGACCAGTGGCCATGATCTTAGTTTTTTTGATGTTGAGTTTCAGACTGTTTTTTGCACTCTCGTCTTTCACCCTCATTACAAGGTTCTTTAGTTCCTCCTCATTTTCCGCCATCAGAGTGGTATCATCTGCATATCGGAGGTTGTTGATATTTCTTCCTGCAATCTTAATTCCAGCTTGGGATTCCTCCAGTCCAGCCTTCTGCATGATGTATTCTGCATATAAGTTAAATAAGCAGGGTGACAATATACAGCCTTGTCGTACTCCTTTCCCAATTTTGAACCAATCCGTTGTTCCATATCCAGTTCTAACTGTTGCTTCCTGTCCCACATATAGGTTTCTCAGGAGATGGATAAGGTGGTCAGGCACGCCCATTTCTTTTAGGACTTGCCATAGTTTGCTGTGGTCCACACAGTCAAAGGCTTTTGCATAGTCAATGAAGCAGAAGTAGATGTTTTTCTGGAACTCTCTGGCTTTCTCCATAATCCAGCGCATGTTGGCAATTTGGTCTCGAGTTCCTCTGCCCCTTCGGAATCCCACTTGTACTTCTGCGAGTTCTCGGTCCACATACTGCTGAAGCCTACCTTGTATGATTTTGAGCATAACCTTGTTGGCGTGTGAGATGAGTGCAATTGTCCGGTAGTTGGAGCATTCTTTCCACCCCGCGGGTGGTGGAAAGTTTTGTTTCAGTTTGGTTTTTGAAAGAATTTCCCTCCAAATGTAAGACTGTTAAACTCTTAAAAGTCTGTGGCTGAAATCTTGTTGCACAATACATGTAACTTCTATAGCAAATTGCCTCAAACTAAAAAATCTCTGCCAACATTACCTATTACACACCACATTACGTGACTTATGGACTCGATGGCTTTGTAGGCCCCTTCCAACTCAATTATTCTATGATTCTATGATTAGTGTGCAACAAATAAAGTCTGTGGAGATTTCTTAACATACATAAATTCTCTTCCAAATTCTATGGTGTTTGTGTAACTGCACCACAAAATTTTAGCTTGTGTTTCAAGTTCTGTATTTGTTTGCTAATGATAAATTAAGATTGACGTTTTTCTTTTTTCTGAGATGCTCCTAATATTTAACACATGTACAGGTAGGTACAACAGGGTCCTCTACTGTTTGAACTGGGCTAGTGAACTTAGGTGAGAATTTGATCTCAGTTGACTTTTGAAGAAATTACCATAAACTGGGAATGTCTTAATATTCAAGGCAGAAAAAACTTGAAGGTTAAAAAAAAATCAAATGCTAATTGTAGGACAAAGGAAAACTACTACATTTCCTCATCACTACCTGTCTCCTACACAGATTTCCCCATGCTTAGAAAGAGAGGTCCTTCAGTGAGTCTCATATGACATGGGGGATGATTGATGATGGGAAAACCTTCCTGGTGGCTACAACAAGATTGCAAACACCTTGCCCTAGAAAGGTAAGTCCTTATTTGGATGCCTTTCCCCAGCTGGAGAAGACATTTCTGTTCCAGCAGGTTTTTATTTAAAAGTTTTTTAAATCAATGAGCTGTACTTTTTTCATTTTTATTGTATATTTTAGAGAATGTATGGCTTTATATTCCATGGTGGTTTGAAACTCTAGTGAGCTTCTCTGAGGGGTACATGGGTGCTACAAACTTGGGATACAAGTTTAGATACAAAACTACAACCATATAATTATCTTTTAGGTTTTGCTAAACACGATGGTAAATTTTTTGAAATCTTTTAATTGCTCTTGTGTCATACCAACTTGTCCCAGTATTTGCATTGTCAGAGACAGCACAATGTAGTGATTTTATGTTTTAGAGCTGTGTGTCAGCTCTCTTCAAACATACACCTGAAGTCAAAGATAAAGTTTTAATAATCTCTGACTGTTCCTTTAAGATATGACTTCTTTCCTAATCCTCCAGTGGTGCACATTCTAGATAACTCCCTGCTTTTTTTGCATTTTCATGAAGACAACATCCAGGCCATAATTGGAACAATTCTACTGGTCTGGTAGAAGCAAAAAGCTGAGATGAGGACCTTCTGTGGTGGCTAATCTGACCTTACAGAAACAGTTTTGACACTTGTTATAAACTGTGTGTGTGGGCTCCCCCTATCAGCTACTTTCTTTGATGAACTCAGAATAAGAGTTCATTAATTATGTGCTGCAAGTAGATTCTGACTTATGGCAATCCTTTCAGGGTTTTCTAGGTATAGAGTACTAAGAAGTGATTTACCACTCCTTTCTTCTTGGGATGCTCTGGACTGTGCAGCTTGCGCAACACTATACAGGCTGGCTGTTCTCCTGGGATGCATAGTAGAGATGGAACTCTCAAGATATCCCACTGAGCTACCCAGCCAGCAGAGTAACAGTTGCAGGATTCTAAAAAGGACTGAGATCCATTTTTGTCAGGCAATTCTTTTGTTTTCAGAGTAACTTTTGCCCCATCTGGTTAGGGCAAACATTGGTAACCCTTCCTGGTTTGGCCAATGCTTCCTAGGTAAAAGGTAAAAGTTCCCCTTGACAATTTTTGTCCAGTTGTGTTCAACTCTAGAGGGCGGTGCTCATCCCCGTTTCCAAGCCATAGAGCCAGCGTTTTGTCCAAAGACAATCTTCCGTGGTCACATGGCCAGTGCGACTTAGACACGGAATGCTGTTACCTTCCCACCGAGGTGGTCCCTATTTATCTACTCACATTTGCATGCTTTCAAACCGCTAGGTTGGTGGGAGCTGGGACATTCGCGTGGATTTGATCTTACGGCTGCTTGGTCTGCTGACCCTGCAGCACAGGCTTCTGCAGTTTAGGCCACAGCACCACCATGTCCCTCTCAATGCTTCCTATGATGGCACAAAATAAATCGGGTTGCGTTAACCCCTGGGAAAGGTTAAACTGATTTTCCCAAGCTTCTGTAGCACTATACCTGTGTTACTGAATGAAGCAGTCTAGTGAGACAGTGGTATCTAACCATCTCCAGAGCATGATTTGGTAAGTTCTGTTTCTAGTGGCTATTGTTCACAAAATAACCAGTTGTTGTAGCAATTTGCTCTCTAACCATCTCATTGGTACAATTAGCAAGCTCACAGGTGGTGCATAAAACACACAGCATGGTAAGATGGTGATTCACCAGGTATTTGAGTCCTGAAATAAAAACTGTAACTAATGTGGTCTCAAAAAGGTCTTCGACATTTCTTCTTACCATTCTCACCCATTGGGATGGGAAATAAAACAGCTTTTTGGAGAAAATTTAAAGCAAGTTAAAAAGGCAGAAACATTCTTTATGACTGAGTTAATTTCAACATTTTTGTTTGTACCTTACACAACACGGCTGAGGAGTATCTGTAAATGTCCTACTTCGTATTGTGTAAGGATCTTTCTGGCATACAGCAGCCTCCCCAACTTCCCATATTTCAATTAAATCCCATGAAAAGGTGTCACAGCCTCACAAGGTAACTCCATGGATCTTTCAAAGATCAGGACATGAGATCAGCAAGGGAAGCTGCACAGTGATGAAATAATGACAAGAAAACATACACGCAGCTCCATGGCCCCCTTGCAATTCTGGGGTAAGTAGATTAAGATTTGTGCTTTTAAAAATATACACTCTTCAGCACACATAGAGAGTTTCTCAAGTATGTAAAATCCACTGTTTTATTTTCGTACATTTTTAATTTTGTTTATTTTTGGTTCCAAGCTCATTGGTCCTAGCCATGCATAGTCAGTATTACAGGGAATGATGATTATGGATATTCTGTCACCAAGACAACAAGATAATAAGAGGTTGTAACTTTTTGTTTGGTTTGCCCCTTCCAATAAGTAATGGATTTCAGAACGCTGTTTAACTGATTATGCAATGTCAGTGGTAAAGTCCTGTGTATCGCTAATCAAGCTCTCACTTGGTTTCTTCAAGTAATGCAACAAAACTATTTTCCTCTCTAAAAGATATTTATTGCTTGGGGTATAAAGCAATATGGAGGAGATTCTCTGTTCATGTATGGCTGTCACCAGGCACTGTGATGAAATGTCTGTTTGTAGTCACTAAATCACAGTGGCTGATTCAACCAGGTGATCAATATGTATCTGTGAACTAACCCTTGATCTGACTGCAGGTGTGTATGGAGTGAGGTGGATTTACATTTCGGTTTCTGGACTTTGTGTGTTCAAAGGACATAGGTCTTCCTTCCTTCCCCCTCCATGAATAATGCCTCCACTCTCAGCTGACCTTTGGTAAAGAGCAAAACATGACTTTGGTAGCTGCAGTCATTAGTCTCATTTCTGAATATGGAACACTATAAATGTGACAAGCACACAATGATGATTCATGAATTCCTTCATTAAGAAGGAGGCTAGAGAATTATTTTATATTATTTTCTGTTCCACAGGTCTTATCATGGAACAACAATGACAATTCAGGATTGATGTCTACATGGCGATAGCTTCTGTAATGCAAAAGTCACAAAGCCAAACAATCCATGAGCTCTGACATGCTTCCCAAATTTCATTAGACATCCTTTCGGCAACTAAAGACCCACACTGTGTATAACCAAGAATGACAATACCATAAGTATCCATATCTTTTCCTTTGCCTTCTCTCAAAATCAAGATATGCAGTGCCCCACTTTGGTGTCCAAGAGGACATCTCCTCGAAATGCTACATGAAAGATAGCTGACATGGTATAGTAGATGGAGTGTCAGGTTAGGACTTGGGTGAACTGGCTTTAAATCCCCACTTGGCAATGGGGACTCACTCACATACCTGGAAACTCTGTTAGGATCACTAAAAGACAAAGGTGACTTCATGGCACACAACAGCAGCAGCAGCAACAACAATCTTACTACAGAAACCCACTGAAACCCTCTTTTGAATAGTGATACCTAGGAGTACTATACACTGGGATGCATGGGGTGAAAACACCTAAAAGGTGAAAGCAATCCAAAGCTTTCCATCTCAGAAGGCAGGTACTCAACTGCACATGTTCACAAAGTGGTTGTCACTTTGTGAATGGTAGTGAGCAGAAGAGTGCATCCTGTAGAATTTCTTGGCTTTTTGTGGTTTGGTGTCAATTTGTGAATAATAATGAGCACAAAAGGGGATCCTCCGGATCATTTTGATTGATGACCTTCATGTAATCAACATTCAGGCTGGTCTTTGCTTTGTAAAGGCTGGCATCTTTTTATCTGCTGACAACATGGGCACAGTATTGAAAGACAATGTTGGAGCATTTCTTGGTCTTCCAAATAATGGACACAAAAGCAGTATCCTACCTTCAGCAGTCATTTTTTTAAAGGACTGGATTTCCTGACTTCTTATACGAGAAATATAACAACACATAATATACCCAGATTTAAAATGGAAGAACTCTGGAGATCTACAGTACCATATATATCTGGAAAAAAGTCCCAATGAAGTACCCACACATAGGACTTCAGTTCAAGTGTTTTTTGGCATAGACAAAAAACCCCAAAAAAGAATGTTTATGGATTCAGAAGTATTCAGAATGTTTCTGGATGCTGTGTCTGCAAGTGAGCCTTCCTGCCAGCATATTGAGAAAGAAGTCCAGCCAAGTTCAGCAACACTTATTCCTGTAGTAAGCCTATGGTCCTACTATACCCTCTTCCCAGAAGTAAGATCCATTTACCTCAGAGAGACTTACTGGTGAGTTCAGTGGTGCAGAACTGCAGACTATGCTTCCTTCTTGCAAATAAGCTCTGTTGAACTGAACGGGACTCATTTTAAAGTACACAGACACTGGCTTACTGTTCATAATACGTACCTGAAAATGGAAGAAAAATTGAGGGAGGGAGAGTTGCTTCAGATTGCTGCAGGCTCAGAACATTGTATTTATTTATTTATTTTATTTAAGACCACTCTAGGCGGCTAGAGAATCTCTGTATTTCTCCTCATTCCTCTGTGCCCCCCCCACCCCATCTTGGCTGGAAGTACAAACCATTCAACTTAATGAAACTCACTATTTTCTTGAAATATTAGCAAGACGGTTGGACAATTTATACAGAATACTGGCGGCGGGGGGGGAGAGACCTTGTCCATGGCGCCACAACATTTTTGTCTTTTTTTATTTCTCCAAGTTTGGAAATATGCATAATCATTATTTCTATTATCAAATAGGGTCTTATTAAATAGGGTCCAAATACAACAACCCTTTCAAAAATTATAATTGTTTTTGTTTGGACTTTCTCTTCTCATCAGCAATGGCTTACAGAATGCTCTTTGATTGTGCAGTATCGGAGGTGTACATACGTAGTTAATCTTATATAACCTAATATAGTTTCTAAACAAAAGTTTGATTGGGGACACCTCGTGGATTAGTTTGGAAAGCAGGTGTGATCCTAATGAATGCTCAGATAAAAACCACTGCAAGAGGCTTAAATTTCCAGAGAGAGAGAGAGAGAGAGAGAGAGAAACAAGGGCCCATTATCCTTCTTTGTGCAAATGCACAACACATAAGCAAATGTGGATAATCACAGAGTTCAACACAGTCGGAGAAATGAATAAAACAGAATGTTCCACATTGTCACATACAGAAATGGCACATGTAACCATTACAAGAAGTTCTGTATCTATCCTCCATTCCCCTCCTTTTCAACTCTTCATCATTATTTCATTCATCTGAGATCCAGATTCCAGATGAAATGAAAAAAGAAAGAAAAGGACTATTGATCTCTATAACCTCAATGTTTAGGCATTATGTAAAGGGAATGAGAGGATTATGCCCCATAGCTTTGTAGGTGCATTTGTATGAATATCCAGTTGCACTTAATCATAACAAAACCAATAGCAGTAATGGCCAGAAATCTGTTTTCAAAAGCGGCCATCACCTATGAAGTTATCAACGTCCACCGGGTTGTTGAGGACAACCAGTCACCTGATTGGTCACACAACCAGTTTTGCAACCAATGTGTAACTGGGTACATGGCAGAAACTGCTTGCATGATTACCATTTCATGCATGCTTCCCCCCCAAAAAACAGGCCCTGGTGTGTACATGCATGCATGCATGTGTGTGTGTGCATATGTGCATATAGTATTCCACAATGGTACTTTAAACAGTTATTCTCCATGTGTTTATGAAGATCAACTGCTATGGGATATCTAAAAAAAAGGGCAAGTGGCTGTGAAAGAAACACCAAATACACATCCCACAATAGTAGGCATAGTCACAGTATCTTCTGAAATGGATAATCTCCAGTCATGCAGAAAAATGTCTCATTTTATATAATGATGGGAGGCATAATAGGAAAGTATTAAAGAATGACTTTGTGACTCATGCTGTAGGTATAACATTTCTTTAAAGCATAAAAATAGTTCCTACATTCAGGTTGAAATAGGGAGTTGCACCAATTAACATCTATTGTGTCATTTACAAGAAAAATGCCAACCATCAGCTATCACAGTTAACATGATATTAATTAACTCCACCTATTGTGTTTGCTCAGTCACACTTTCTATATATGATTGCTTCCTGAAACAAAATAATGTTGCTGGGGAGATTAGAAGTTAGGATAAGATAGAACACAACTCATTTTGTGCTGCTGCCTGAACATGCCATAATCAATGGAAAAATTAGGCTGTATACTTAGGAGTGTAACTTGACCCTAGATCATTTTAAAAGTCACGCAACCCTTAGCAACTTTTATCAGCTCCCCTTTTTCCCCTGGGCCAAAGGATTTTGAAATGACATTTGCACTGAATTTCACAATGCTTAGAAAAACATGAGAATTTATTAGAGTTCAGTATTTTCAGTTGTACTTCTCTTGACAGTCTAAGAAATTCAATATGAATCCGTCCTGTTAAAGAATCCAGACTGCATCGCTGGATATTCTAGGCTGTCTTCTGAATAAAAACAAGGTCTCACCCAGTTCCCACATTCCTAACGATGAAGACATGCAGGAAACAGTTTAGCACATAAGCTGTTGATTTGTCAATAACTTAATTCTCCATGACAACCTCCACAGAGGAGTGAGAAAAGTCAATAGCAGGAAGTTCACATCACCTTGGACTGCCGGATGGGAGGCAGAGCACAATAAAGATGAAAAAAGAGGCTATAAGCCTTGATCAGCAGTCATTTAACCATCAAACTCTAGAATACTAAAGCATAATTAAAATGACACATATACAATGAATCATTCCAATCTAAACCAGGGTTTCATAATCCATGAAATGAGCAAGAGATTCCCCCAGTGATCAATTGCAGTACATGTATATTCATTCTAACTAGATTTTCCCTCCAACTGCTTACACTTCTAGAGTGCTGGCTGCTGCGGACCTCTCGCTTGTGTTCATTTCAGGTGCTATCCAAGTCCTTAAATAAATAAAACTTCCATTGACTCCAATGTACTTCCAACAAAGCCCCCTTTTCCTCAGGGTTAAAGAATGTTGAGTTAAAACTTATGATTGCTCACCTCTGTCTGTAAACTGCGTAGAGTAAAACCCTATATATGATGTCCAAAAAAAAAAAAAAAACCATGTGTTGAGCTGTACCCTCAGAGAATGACTTCATTCAGTCCACCCTCTCTGCTTTCCCAAAGAATCAATGCCCTTGGGGCTGGACAGGCAGTCAATTTTCTTTTCCATATAAGTAAATCCCTGGGATTGGGATTGGGAGGATGCTGGTTTTTGGGGCAGTCAGGCTTTCTAAACTTTCAGAGTGCCTGTTTGCTGTATCGGTTGGGAAGAAGTGTTTTGCATGGAGTGCTTCTGAGAATCAGAATGGAGCTCACAGTTCTTTCAGACAAAAAGTCCACAGTTTATCCACTCATCTCCAAGGTTATGTTCAGGGATAGTTTTATCCTTATCAAAGTCGTTAAACAAATGGGAGACAAGAAAGCCTCACAGATGTACCGCAAGTCACTCAGGGATCTACGAGAGGATCCTGATCAAACTCCTGCCTCTCCCCTGCAATACTAAAAACTCTGATTGTTATAGATAGAAAACAAACAAGAGGGTGGTGGATAGCATGGAGAATTTGTGCCCATACAGTTTCCCTGAGGAAGGCTTAATGGACAAGTTTTTACTTAGATTCTGACCAATAAACATATTTATTGAATATGGCGAATAAGGAAGTAATTTTCCTTGAGGTCAGAATGGCCAAAGGAATGTATGAATCTTCCTAACAGGAATCAGACCACCTGCTTCGGTGTTGTAGACTTCAGTGGCTCTCCATGCTTTCAGAGAGAGTTTCCACGGTATTCAGAAGACCTGCAGATATTTTCTTATTCCTGTAGCAGGTGGTTGACCTGGGCCATATCTAGACAGGGAAAAAATTCTGCCCTATTCTGTTCCTGTTTCTTGTACAGACAGGAGGAAAAATATCAAAGCAAAGAACAGTGGACCAGGTATATAGAGAGAAACAGGTGCCCATCTGGACAATCCTTTGGTCACTCTTCCTGCTCACCAGCTTCTGCACCTCTACCATGTGAAGTTCACCATTGGATACTGGGACATGTTTTCACGGACACTTCAAAACCCCATGTCTCTGATGAATGAGACAAAAGAGACTGATGTCTCTTTTTGTTAAATGGGCCTTACTTTCAGGAAAGGATGGGCTGTACTTTAGCTATAAGCAAAGTCCCGCACGTGTGTTTTCAGAGGAAGTTTCCACTGTGCTCAGGAGAGCATTCTCACAGGTAAGTGGCATAGGACTTCACCTTAGACTACTAACCTGAACAAACAGCTGAACAAAACAAATAGCAACCCTTGTAAGGTGGGCATTACTACATCTGTTGGCCATGTGCTATCATTATCACTGACTGAAGCCACAGAAAGGAGAGGAAAAACAGATCAATGAGATGTTCTCACAGGTATTTGTCACAGATCTGAAAGCTCTCCCCCCCTCCCGTGTGTTTTCTATCTAAAAAACTATGGAACATGTTTGTAGGCAGCTGATGTAACCTTATTTGCGAAACTAAGCTGGCCTGCGTATGGACACCTGGCTGGGAGACTGCTAAGGAACTCTGCGTATGTTGCTCACTGAACTCCTTGGAGGAAGAAAGAAATGCAAATGCAATGAATAAACAGTTACATGTTATAATGAATGTATTATAACTGGAATACGTTAGCAGTCCAGTATTTAATAAAGCCCCCTGTCATAAAGTACTGACTACATGTGATTGCATTTACCCCACCCCACCCCTTATTGTAATTGCTGGACATTATCAACACATACTCCTTGATCATGGAAATCAGTTGCAAAGAGAAGTTCTTCCAGGATAATCTAATGCAGATGGCCAGAGTTCTCTAAGGCCCACTGGCTTAATTGTTTACATGTAGAATGAATGCAAAATGGGGCTGGATTTGTGGATGGGTCTGAAAACCAGTCACTATTTTCTCAGTGTTGGTGTTGTTATTAGTAGAACAGTGGTGCCTAGACACTAGACAGTTACCCCACACGACAGTTTTTTCGCTAGACATTGGGTTTTTGCAATCGCTATAGCGATTCGCAAAACAGTGATTCCTATGGGGGAATTTCACTTGACAATGTTTGGTCCCTGCTTCGCAAACCGATTTTTGCTAGATGACAATTTTGACAGCTCCCTCCGTACTCACAAACAGGTGTTTGGGGGACCTAAGCATCACAAGACAGCAATTTAAACAGCTGATCAGCGGTTCGCAAAGCGGCTTTGCTATGGCTGATCTTCGCTAGACAACGACAATTCTTCCCCATTGGAATGCAGTAAACAGGTTTCAATGCATTCCAATGGGGAAATGCTTTTCGCTAGACAATGATTTTGCTAAACAGCGATTTCAGTGGAACGGATTATCATTGTCTAGCGAGGCACCACTGTAGTAGTAGTAGTAGTAGTAGTAGTAGTAGTAGTAGTAGTAGTAGTAGTAGCAGCAGCAGCAGCAGCAGTAGCAGCAGCAGCAGAAGCAGAAGCAGCAGAAGCAGAAGCAGAAGCAGAAGCAGCAGCAGCAGCAGCAGCAGCAGTAGTAGTAGTAGTAGTAGTAGTAGTAGTAGTAGTAGTAGTAGTAGTAGTAGTAGTGGTGGTGGTGTTGCTTAATGCAACCAAACCAAACCATGGGGTTCTGCTTTAGTGGGATCTGCTATATTGTTCCCAGTCTGTGGTATAGTTCTTCATGGGTTTATGTCATGACAATGTTCTTGCTAATTTATTATTGATCTACCATAATTAAATATTTATAGTGGTTAAAGCCTGCTTCCCTCCCTGGCACTTGTGGTGTTCAGAGCATCAATTCGGACAGCTATCAGTGTAGATGGGCTTGGCGGCTGCCACTTTCTTACTGGCATCCTGGACGTGTTCCCTGTGCCGTTTAGTCCTGGTGATGTCTCATTATACCCACAGAGAGAAGATGAGCATGCATAACTGTGTACTCGTTCATGGGTGTGCATGCTTGTGCATAAGAGAAGCTGGGCAGAAGTGAACAAGCGGCTCTGGTCTGAAGCAGCCGGGCCTGTTGGAAAAGATTAATGACTGTAGAAGAGTCTCCATAGCTTTCACCCCACAACTGTGAGCAATCACCTCCAAGCCCAGTCTGCTCCTTGTTGGCCAGCAAATAGCTAATCCAATCCCTGCATGCTCAATATGCACAGCTGTGCATCTGGCATGTCTGATTCATCTGCATGAGAAAACACACACACACACACACACACACACACACACACACGCACGCACGCACACACACACACACACACACACACACACACAAGCTGCTTTAAGCAAAGGAAGAGAATTGGTCTTCAGGAGAAAATCCACAGCCTATGCAGGCAAAACATCCTCTCTCTGCCCCCTCCTTCATGACACCTTCCCCTTTCCCCTCTTTATTGCCTTTATTCAAACTTGTCATGCCCTGAAAAGGGTGGAGAACATCTTCTTAAGCATGCTGACTTTCCAGGTGGGTTTTTCCCCCAAGTTGTCACTGTGCTTAGCTCTCCAATTCTGCCCCTCCTCTCCCGGAGGCAGTGATTCAGAAAATTGGCCAGCCACAGAGGCCTTGAGACTTTCCCACGCCCTTCTTAACTGGCTGACACTTTCCCTTCCATCCAACCTAAAGAAATTTTTCTGGGGAGCTCCCACCTCCTGCCTTTGTCTGAATCTGGCAACTCAGCTCCACAGCTGGAGAAAGAGCCAGAAGCTTGTTCAGAGCTTCCTCTGCTTCCTTAAGTAACCACTAGGGTGGGCTGGAAAGCAGCCTGATGATGAATGAGATCTGGCTGGCCAAGTCTCCCCAAAACAGTTGGAGTGAGACTGTCAGACTCTTGTTAGCATAGCCTGACCTTCTGCAGAGCACCCAGAAGCTCCCTTTGAAGTCAACAGGGAGACACAGAGTGTGCTGTCCTGACATAAGCGCCTACATATGGCTCATACGTCTCATTCTTTACAAATCTGGCATCTCGAGCAGTGAGAAGTCTCATGTCTTTATTAACCACTTCCAAGGGACTGATTTCATTACATTTAATAGGAACAATCACAGCCTTGTGAAGTTAGGATAGTCTAGTGAACTGCCGAATGTAGCTAAAATGAATTTATTCAAGGAATGGGAAAGATTTTTACTATTTTATTATATAAATCTACAAAATGTTGCTATTTTCTTCATATATACAGAAGAACAAAAACGTGAGACTTAAAACATTAGAATTTGAAAAAAAAAATGAAACCGGAAGATTCCTTCATATAAGGAGAGTGATTTCCATATTTAGCAACTTCCAAGTTTGACTTTGAATGTTATATATCCAGCCATATTTGTAACAGTGAATTAGGGTTGTCACCTCTGCCCTACCCACCTTATCCCTGCAGGCACCTCAATTTTTATCAGCTACATAACATGCAAATATTGTAGATCCTCCCAGTGCCAGAAACAATTGTGTCTATTGAATTTGGTTAGCCCAGACGGTTAATCATTTCATTTGGTTCATTACGTTTAATAAGATCTGCCTCCCGGATTTGTGATTTTTATCATAAATTCGATGGACTGAATTAAAAGAAATTAATGTGGAAGAAAGTGAAACTGTCCAATTTGTCCATCTGAATTCCTGCACACTTAAGTCTAATGACTGACTACTCTAACTTTTCTAATATATTAAAAATACAGATTACTTACAACTCTATTTAGTTTTTAATATTGCCATTAAAAGAGGACTTCATGCACATTCTTAATGTTCAGCATTTGGGTTTTGAAATTCAACTTTTATTTATTTATTTATTTATTTATTTATTTATTTATTTATTTATTTATTTATTTATTTATTTATTTATTTAATATCCCACTCCCATTAGTGTCACGGCATTACTCTGAGCAGATTACAACACATATAATAGAAAACAAAAATAAACATTTTATGTTAAAAACCACAAAATAACCCTTTTAAAAAAGAAAAAAGAAAAACAGATGGCACCGACTAATCATATAAAACTTTTAGATTTTGGAAATTCAGCTTTGGTGGAAAATTGCGTTAAAAATATATTGCCTCTTTAATATTAACTGCTATTTAATTTCAAGGTTTATTATTTTCCTGCATTTCAACAACTTTTTGTTTCTTTATTACTCTTATAAATCCATATCATTGGGAGGGAGGAATCCCATAAAGAGATTTTATTTGAATTATTTGCAAGCTGATTCGAAAAAGACAATTGGGTAGAACAGTTCCCACCCTGTTCAATTAAGTTCCTGTTTTGAAAGATTCATCTGCTGAAATATCTATTTCCTGCCTTCTTTCATGCCAGATAAACAAGTTAGGGCACAACCCAGCCAAATCATGCCATCTCCACCCATTTTTATTCTGCACGAGTCCAGCATGGCTAGACTGAGTTATGTAAACCCACACTTTTGTCAAAAAAAAAGGGGGTGTTTATGAGCAAGTGCTTTGGAGTTCTGTGCTGATCATCTCTTTCTGGTGTAGCACCACTCTGAGATCATGTCAGCAGTCAAATGCCAGTCTCATACCCAGAAGTAAGGAAGTTAACATTTGCAGAGAGGGATGGCCTTAAAGGTACCGAAATCCCAGAGAGATGTTGTCATGAATTCTGGTTTTTCTCAGAGTGGTTCAGAGTATTCAAATAGTATGCGTGAATCCATGCAGAGGGCAGAATGGGTAGTGGGGTGCAGGTGCACATATAAGCCCAACCCCTAGGGTCCTCCACTTAGCCATACTTGTTAACAGAACTGACTTACTGGGTTCCTGCGATTAGAAGCCTGTGACTGCCTTCTCACAGAAGCTCTGTAAGCTTGTAGAGTTGTACACATGTACTCCATGCTTATCTTGGGAAGAACTGGTTGATTTCTGGGTGGTGAAGATTTTTGTGCGGGCAGCTTATGTGAATTCCACTTCCGACACCCATTATAAGCCTCTCTACACTTTCAGGGTTAACACCTGAACATCTCTTTAGACTTCCTTGTACCTTCAGGGGAGAAAATTACTTATTTTATTGTTTTGTTTTGAAATGAAAAAGATCCGGAGAATCAGTGCATGAAGCCTCCCAGAAAATAATGATTATTTGGGACTGAGGCTTCCCATACAATAAATAAAATCCTATAAACAAAACCATGATTCTAGGAATGGTCTCATACATGCCAACGTGCTTCAGTTTATCAAATTCAAGAACTGATTCTTCTTCATCCACTTCCATGCCTTTGAAAGTACAATATTGTTAGCAGCGCCAGAGAAACCCCCCATTTGTTCTAAACAGCTTAACGCAAGAAAGTTAGTGAACACACACAATGGCAGTGGAAAGTAAATGGTGTTTAGCATTCTCTTGGGGAATCATGTTTGCTAGAATTAGGATAAAAGAGCCCACACAAAAAAGTGCATGTGTGCAATGGATGTGTGCTTGCATGTTTGTACACATACACAATTGAAAATGTAGCTGGATTGCTTTCCAATATACAGTAAATGTTGGATGTTTGCATTCTGTTTATATAAGGAGAAGCCAATACTTATAAAGTGTGTTGGAAAGGCATGGAATTACTCATAATCTGTCTCCCTCATCTTTCTTGATATTTATGTTATAGTCAAAGAGACAATTTGGAGTCTCTCACTGATTTTAATGTGTTTTTCCTATATTAAGAATGCATGATGGAGGAGCAGGCATAGAAGGAAGAAGATCTTGGTAGAAGTAGGAGAAGGTCTACAAGGCTCTCTCAAGACTGAACAAAACAATTGTTCCAACACTGTCCCAAAAGATGGTGAATGCACCTTAGGTGAAATCCCTCTGAACAATGCAGTACCAGCGGTAGTGCCTGATGGCAGGCCAGTCCAAAGTGTTTTGTCACCTGGAGTAGAACAGAAGATGGCACTACTTACCCAAGGACACAGAGCATCTAAAACCAAGCTCTTGATTTTGGCACATGAAAACCCCACAAACACCTCTTCCCATTCATGGCACTAAAAAGAGATAACAATGCTGCATCAGACTATAGACATCACAAAAACTCTAAGTGGACAAGGCTGGGTGAGGTTTTCTATTTGTTAACAGCATCCTTAGAGCTAAATTGTGCTTTTTTACTTTGCATATTTTTATTTTTAAAGTTTAAATACTTTTCATGCCTTTTATTGAAAGTTATAAGGCTTTGTGCTTATTATAATTTTATTCTTAAAAACTTTGAAGTGTTCTAGAGATGTATTCTCTGCCTTATTAAGATATAAGCCCTTACTGTTTATTTTTACTCTTGAAAGAGCCTGTTATACTCTTCACTGTACTAGTGCCTATATTTCAACACTCCTGTGGTTTATATTCAAGTACAACTTATTTCATATTTTTAAGTATTTGTACCTACAGCTTTGTTCATAGTTGTCAGGATGAGTTTTGCAAGATAAACAACATACTAGTGACTTTTCAAAAGTTATATGTTTTTAATACCTTTGGATTTTATTTTTTCATATGGAACCTAGAAATGATATAAATAAATAGAACTTGTGCAGAATTAACAAGTTTGGAATTGCCTGAAGTTATTACAACAAAAGAAAGACTTATAATGAGATACCCAGATGAGTTTGGAAAAACCTGTTACTGATTATCTGGTTTCATTCTGGGATTAACTCCTTACTGGGATAATGTCAGCTGTGATGAATCAGAGAATTTATTCTTTGTCAGGAAGGTCTATAAATTTCTGTAGAACTCCCGGGGGAGTCAGGCATCCTTATCAGTTTCTGACAAACAAACAAACAAGAAAATCAAAAAGCAAGAACAAAACCATAACATTTCCAGAAGCAAACAGGTCTGATCCTGCCCTTCAGTCTTGAACACATTAGGACATGACTCTTTGCTTACTTTGTCCCTGCTGGCGAGGACAAAGAAAGAATCTCAGAATTATTTTGTTATTTTTTTCAAATCAGAGTGGCCAGAGTTTCTCCTGTTATATGTTTTGGATGATGCATTCCACAGCCCCCTAATTCTGACTGGGCTGGGCAAGGAAGTTGCAGGCTGATACATCTGGATTGCCAAAGATTCAAAATCCTATTACACCAACATGGGTAGTTTAAGAAAAAGGGGAATGTGGTTTTGTCCATAAACCATGGCTGGCTGCACCACGGGTTGTGCAATTAAAACCACTGGTTGTTCAATTAATTAAGAATGTGTCAGAGAAAGTTATTTCTGTTATCGATAGCCTCGGCCATAATCTTTTCTTTCAGGTGGTGACCAAGCTCAAATTTATAATGACAAACCTTGGGATTTAGTGCTCTTTCCACTACATTATAATCTGGGACATGAACACTAGCTTTGCCTTCAAAGTAAGTGCCAATGAAAACACAAGTGCTGGAGGTATTTCAAATGTAAGAACACAGAATTACATAGATCAACATCTTTAAAGATGGCAGAAACAGAATAAAATGTTCCTACTTTTTGATATCAGTTAAAGATCATTGAAATGTGTACTGGCAAAGCCAGGTAAACCTTTCAGAGTACTCATTACTCAACAGCCAGTAGAGGTCAAAAACATAAATCCTCTTGATGTTCAGTGTGACTTTCTTCCTTGAAAGAATAACCTTAATCCCCTTAGTAATTGCCTTCTATGGCAACTAGTGACTATTTTCCCATTCAAAGCAGATGTCTGTAGTATATATGTACGGTAATGATCTAATGTGCTATAAATTTGGGTAACTGCTCAGGCGGGTCATACGGGATCAGTTCAGATGTGTAGGAGTAAAACTAAAACTTCTCCAGGGAATTCCTTTTGATGCATTCACATGCAGAAGGTGATATGCTAGCTGACCATCTACCTCTGTAATTGTACCATCCCAATGGCAGCTTCAACAAGCACTGCAGTAGATTTTCCATCAACTATGACCAAGGCCCCTGTATTCCTTTCTCCTTACCAATGCCTCTAGTAGGAGCCTTTGGCTATCCTGATGTTTTAATGTCAATTCCCCAAAGCCTATGAGAAGATGTTGGATCACAACAACCCGCAACCTCCAGAGGCCAATGTTTCACCACTCTTAGCCTAGAGAGTGCTCAAATTATATTACATGGAAATGGTTCTGCTGTTTCTCTGCTCAGGTTGAAAGCAAGGATTGTGTGGATTCAGAATTGGCATTTCTGTGGCATTTCTGTCCATGACTGGCTTTCGTGTCTCACTCATGAGATCCATGTATGGTTTGAAATTGTAGCTTGGCAACAGAAGGTCCCTGATATAGTTCCGGCTGGAAAACATTTGGGTCTGAAACTCTGATGAGCAGCTGCCAGTATGGAACTTGGTGGACCAAAGACCACAAACAAGACAGCTTGTTTATATTCCCAGTCCAATGTTACATCCAGCAGGTTAAAAAAAAAAAACATCCATCTGAATTTTGCAATTAACAGTACTTTATAGGTGCAGTCCTTGTTATTGCCTGCCTGAAACTCTGCTGGGACCTTGTTGACAATATTGGGCTATTCCAGGTGGGGGGTTTTATTGGTCTGCATCCAGGTCCCCCAGGTTATGATAGCATCCTTGCCAGTATGTATGCTTTCCATTGGATGCGCTATTTTGATGTGTGTCTTAAATATACTGTACAGACTTCCACATTATAATGGCAGTGAGAGAGGTCTAAACTACATCAGAAAATTCTCTGTTGAGAGTTATTAGTTATCTAAGGGGGGTGGGGGTGGGGAGCACACAAGATTTTTTTTTAATTGAGTCAAGCCAAAATGTAGTCTGACATCACTTTCCTTCTGATTGGGAATGCTAGCAGGCACTCAATAAACATATCAGCATTGTTAAAATGATGCATGGGCTGAATACTTGAAGGTAAAGTATCATCAATAGATGTGTCATCATTGATCTCTCCTAGACTTAGCAGCTGAGAGATGATTTCAGCCGGCAATCCTTGACGGGAATCCAAAGGGAAACAACACACAGGGACAGACAGCTGACAAATTCAGTATGGGGCCCATTAAAAACACATGATGAATTTGCCAGGAAAGCATATATTTGTGCAAGAGGTGAGCTGGTATCTGTCATAAATTTGTCAGCTGCATCGCTAGATTCTCAGGCCTGGCGTGAATAATGCCCAGCTATTTACAGGGTTTGTCTGGCAAGAGCTCTATCCGTCATTCCAGGGTTATTTACAAAGCAATGTGTCTATCAGTTACAAGGACATGACTTTGCCTGAAAAAGATAACAAAAGAGGAAATCAGCCAGTGGCCTCCCAGTGAAAGAGGCATCATCTGCCGGAGAAGCCCTGGACTGGAATAAATGAGATGGACTGTGATCGGTCCTTCCTGGCAGAGTGCCTGGCATGGGCTGCAGTACTACATTTACCCCCTTTGATTAGATTAGAAATTATTAATAGGGATCTACAGAGTAGAGCAAAGAGGTCATTTGGAGTTTAATTCTGTTCTCGGATAACTTCATTTCGGCTGATGGGATTGTTATTGGTACGGGTTTTATATGTTTATAGGAAACAATATACTCAATAATGAAGTCATGCATCCTTCTTGCAAGGTCAGGGAAGCTATTGTGCAGCTGGATTGAAGCCTTCACAATTGTGTTAATTAAGTAATAGTGATTTGACTTTGCTTCCTCATACAAATGCATTTAAGAAGTGCCGGAGAGCTGTTGAGAATGGATTCTGTTGACAGCAGTAAACAGCACAACAAGCAAAGTGTAAGCTGACTTGGGTTGGGGGAGGCAGAAGGGCTATTGAGAGGCTTCCACTCAAGGAACATGACCAAAGCCTCCCCTTCTGGGAGGCTGATGGGGCTTTGACCACTTGGCAAATCTTTACTTCGCTCATCAAAATTTCTTGTCCAACTTTCCCCAAGAATATTTGGAAAGCAGTTCACAAAATTTGAGGGGGGAAAAAAAAGCAAAAGTAAAATCAGAAACAAAAGAAAAGTCAATGAAAGCAATACACAGGAAATGGTGTTTGGAAAAGTTATTTTTATGGATGACAGCTTCTAGAATACACCAGCCAGCCTGGACCCTGGTTAAAATCAAAATGATAGGAAAGAAGCAGCCAGCTCCATCACGACCATCAGGAAGTGAGAGCTGGCCCAGGCAGCAAATATTGTGTGTTCTGAAAAGGTAGTAAACTACTGTATGAGTTATTTCGTTTATCTCATTGTGTTTTGATTGCTGAGGATATCTCACAAGACTTACTGCTTCACTTGTCTAGCTTGGGGTACTGTGTACCTTACCCTGGCCAGTGAGTATGCACACTATCTTCATACAAATGTGCAAAACCAAACTGAATTAGGGCATTTGTCCACTTCCAGGATGACTACAGGGTAGAGCAGCACCAGAATCCATCCTTTATACCTTGTTCAGCTTTCACAAAGTTAAAACATGGACAGCAATTTTAACTGATGAAAGGGAAGATCAAAAGTAATACAGGAGATTGAGTTGCTGGCATCAAAGGAGAAAGTGAGTGACAGCTGCACTCCCCAATAAATTCCTCAAGCATGCCCAAGATCTCCCCTGGACACTCACAGAGTGTACCCATAAAGGCACTTTGTAGATATTAAAATTTGAAGAGCTGGTCATTTAAAAAATGCCAGCATGTAGAACTGAGTCTTCTCCATTTCTTGGAAAGCAAAAACTCTTGAATTTGTCCAGTGGAAATATGTAAGAATTTCATTGTGGTTTCTTCACATTCAGGATGGAAAGAATTTGACATTAAAAAAATTTAGATATAAATTTAGAAAGTGACAGATGCATCCTTCTCTACAGCCAGACTAACATTCAAATGATAGATAACACGTTTTAAGCTGTAATGCTGTATCCAAATGTCCATCTACACATAGGCATTAGTATATGAAACACCAATGCAGTTATGGACTGTCTTTTGTTTGTGTGGAGGAAACACATAGGTAACTGTACAACTTCAGGCCATTCGAGCTCCTGATGCTTTCAGTGAATAAATGTGATAGATGTGTATTTTTGATTTGTGCCAAAGGGTGGAGATGATAGGAACCTTGTCTCTGGAGATAGATAGATAGATAGATAGATAGATAGATAGATAGATAGATAGATAGATAGATAGATAGATAGATAGATAGATAGATAGATAGATAGATAGATAGATAGATAGATAGATAGATAGATAGATAGATAGATAGATAGATAGATAGATAGATAGATAGATAGATAATCCAATGGTATGTTTTATCTTGAGATTTCCAACCAAACAATGTGCTTCCTCTGAAGGAAGCTTTGAGTGTCTTATTAATTTTGATGGAATTAATTGTTAAGTAACTGTGTTTGGAATTTCAGTGTAAGTTAGTGATCACTTATAATTGTATAATTTGTATGTGATAAAGAGATTTCTCTTTGAATGACTACAGGGATTCCAGCAATGGTAGAAAAGGGAGGGAAAACAGCTCCCCACCCCCTTGTTCCTGTCTGGGGATGCCTATTGGGGTGGCCCTACTATTCAGCTCAGTGAGAAAGTTGCATGAGGCAGAGGATGTAGGCAGAGCAGTTGGAAGTTGTTGAGAGATGGAACTGTGGGTGCTATGTAACCTGTTTTGTTCCCCATAAACTATCTCAGCTGTGGCAAAGGGTTCCAACAGGGATCTGAGACTTGCAGCCTCTCGCTCTCTGGGAGAAATCAAGGGTGGAATAAAAGTCTCTCTTTTCTCTCCTCAGGAAAAAAAAATTATCTGTGGGAGATGTTTCCTCCCCCCCCCCAAAAAAAAGCCTTGCAGGAAATCTTGTGGTATTTCTCAGATGTTTTCTGAAAGAAATGCCGAGGTGCGCAGAATTAGTATAATTCCTAGGCAGAATGCAGAGGATTCCTTAAGAAGAGTACTAAGATCCACAGGATTCAGCAGCTCCCTGTGCAGAGCAATAGGTGAAAATAGGGGAGGAAGCTAAAAAGTAAAACAAGAGTGGGAAAATCTTGCCAGGATTGCCAGGTCTGAGATCCTTTGTGAATACATTGCATCCCAAGATGCCAGTGGTAAATTAAAATACAAAGTGGTTGAATCTTCATGTGCAGAAAATTACGTGGCCTTTTATCATTGCCTCAGGCAGCAAATTATTTTGGGCTGGCCCTACACCTTATGTGAATGCAGCTAGATGTTAATAGTCATACAGATAAAAGCACTCACATGTTGGTTCTTGACTGATTGAAGTACATGCATGAGAAAGGTTCTTCATCATACACAATTCCTCTCAATAGTCTAGATTCTGGGACAGTAGGCACCGAGTCTGCTTTATAGTTTGCTGAATGTGAATCAGCTTAGCTTCATTTCCTGCCTTCTTTTCCCACTATTACACATGCATGATAACTGCCTTTTGAAGAGGCTTCTGTGCATGCATTTCCACAGCCATGGCATGCACAATGGAGCAACAGTTTGAGAGAGAATGACTTGCTTTGTGGTCATCCTATTCATATAAAAGCTTGCTTTCAACAGACAGACTGGTGGCTTCTCTGTTTGTGAGCATGTGTGACAACATAATTGACTTGCAGGGCATAACCTACTCAAGTGGAGGTATTCTAGTAAATTAACACATTCATTGTGTTAATAAATGTGTGACCCAAAGAAAGATATAGGCGACATGGGTTGATTCAGATGACCTTTTATAATGAGCTGGGCTAAACAAACCAACAAATGAAACCACAGAATTTAAAGATTGTGTGTGTAGGTGTAGGTCTCTGTGCATTAAGATGAATTTGAGAAATGTTACAATTCTATGCAGATGTTTTCCATGACCTGAAACCAATGTGATACTCTACCTATGTGACTGAACTTTCTCTTCCTCCGTGCTCTGCTACTTTCTGTGCTACCCCTTCATGCTAACCAAAGAACAGTTCCAGAGGTTTTCCTAGCCCACAGAAATCAGGCTTGCAGGAGGCAAATTTAGCACTATGTCAGAGAAGAGCTGCAGATTCACAAGCCATTATATCAGTTCAGCCCCATGTCACTTGCCAAAGGGAGGGAGGGAAAACAGTAGTTTTAATTATACAGGATTGTGTATGAAAATTGCAGCAATTTGAGCTGCTGTGTGGACACGTGCCTCCCAAATTGCCCAGGAGAACTAAACATTCAGTGTGTATAGCAACAGTGAGTTGTTTGCCATAGGAAACTATGAATTGACTCATATCAACCTGGGACAGCTTCCCTGTCTTGTTGCACCCTAAGTGTCTAATCCATATATGTTAAATTTAAGTTTTTAAAAGCTTCCCCCCTCCCTCCGTCAAAACCAATCACTCCATCAGCATCTCACCTTGAGTCAAATTCTTTCAAAGTTAAGTAGAACAAAAGCCTCGGTGTGACTTTTGAAATCAGAAATTCATCTCTGTCTGTAGATTAGCCAGTGGTAATTTATCAACATTAATCAAGTGTTCCTGTAACATAACAAATAGGCCATGCTCTCACACACGTATGAAAAAGATGTTTTCTGTCCTAATGGCAAGAAAGCAAGTTTCCAGCAAGCCAATTAATGAATGGGAGGTAATGTTCAGTGTGTATACCAGAGGTTGCCAGCTGACTAGCAAGCTGGAGGCATTGCCTGGATCTGAGTACGAGCCATCAGGTGGCAAATTCACCAAGGAGTCTGCCAGCTGTTTGACTTCATTACAGTTTATCATTATGTCGGCCTTCTTTTTTATTCCTCCATTTAATCACCTAATATCATTTTTATTGGCTTGTCAGGATGTGGGAGAGTATGGCTGGGAATTTATTTTTGATACGACCCAGCATGCATCCACTTTGGTAAAATATTACAGCAAGCCTATAGCAATCTGTGAAAAATAGGGTACAAGTGAATTAATTAAGGTTTGTGCAAGGACTCTGATCACATCTAATTAGCCCACACACTTGGAAAAAATCACAGTGGTAGATGGATGCCCCCAATCTAGAATTGTTCAGATCCATTGTGCAAATATTAGTTGTTATAGCAAGAAATGCTTGAAAACACAAGCAATGTGAAATTGATCTCCAAGCCACAGAATCTGGCCAGTAAAATCATAAAGAGGAAAAGGAAACTATATTTTTCCTTAGAAGACTAAATGTTCCAGAGCGTTCCAGATGGGCCACCTATAAATATATATAACATATAGGTTGGAATCCAAACAACCATACCACTGTTTTTGCATGTGTTGATACATGGTGGACTTGTCTTTCTTTCAGACTGCAGTCTCTCTGTTGCCATAGTGAAAACTGCTTGTGAAACTTTTAAAGGTAGTTTGTGATATGGCACAAGGATTTGCTATTTGAAGAGGAAGTGAAGAAGTAGGTGTGTCCCAGTCTGTGTGTGTTTGTGTGCCATCAAACTGATTCCAATTCATGGCAATCCTTTCTAGGGTTTTTCAGATAGAGAATACTCAGATGTGGCTTACCACTCCCTTGTTCTGGGAACACCCTGGGACTGTGCAGCTTGCCCATGGCCACACAGATTGGATCTTCTCTGAGGAGGCACAGTGAGGAATCAAACTACTAACCTCTGACTTTAGACCGATACCTAAACCACTGAGCTATCCAGCTAGCTGCCCCAGTTCTTAGGTATTTTTAAAGTATCTCTTCAGATCCTGTCCAGAATGTGCTTGACAGTGGTCTTTGTGCATGAATTCTTAAGTAAACATGCATTTGAAAGAAACTCCAGAATGTGAGAAGTGATTATGGTACTTTTAAATTTTTCCTATTCTCTACACAAAATACACAGGGGGGGGAAACATTCTTCTCCTTCAGCAAATTCAGGAATTTACAGTCACTGTCCTATTTTCATATTTTCTACCGAATTTCACATTGCTTCAGAACTGACAAACTACAAACCTAGTCATGCTCTGTTCTCTCTTTTCTTGGTTTGTTTTTGTACCTGCCAGCAAGTCATATTGGCCCATACTAATGGATCTTTTCATGCTATATTACAAGTTGTCATTGGGTTGGTTTATTTAGTCACAGAGCTGTTTTGATTTTTGCATTTCAAAGAGTAAAAAAAAAAAAGACAGGAGATCAGTAAACTGAGGGGGGAAATTAAGAATGCTCAGTCTGTATCCATTTCAAAAAGAAATGAAAGTAAAACTTTATGTAGATTTAGCCACGCATTGTTATATTGTAGTTATGCACTGTCAAGTCACCAGTGATTTTTGCTGACCCCGTGAATGAGTGACCTCCAAAAGGTCCTGTTGTTGACAACTCGGCTCAACTGTAGCAAACGTGAGAATATGGGTTCCTTTTGAGTCAATACCTCTCATATTTGGTCTTCATTGTTTCCTGCTGTCTTCAGCTTTTCCCAGCATCACTGTCTTTTCCTGTATGGCTTGTCTTCTCATGACACGACAAAAACTCAGCAGCCTCAATTTTGTCATTTTTGCTTCTAGAGAGAGTTCAGGCTTGATTTGATCTAGGGCCCACTTGTTTGTCTTTCTAATGGTCCCCAATTTCCTCGAAGTTCTCCTCTAGGACTATATTTCAAACAAATTGATCTGTTTCCTATTCATTGAGCCTGTCCACACTGGCATATAAATATGATATATCATATAAATATGATACACACTGGCATATACTGTAAATATGATACTGTACATATTTATATATCATCTAAATATGATATATAGCTCACAGAGAGCATGGTTTGGCTTGAAAAAAAACAAGTCTGTGTCTGCTTGTGTTTCTACTTAGATTGAGCCATTCTTCCTTTAAGAGCTGTGCTGCACCTTTCTGGCCCAGTGGTAGGGTATGAATTCTTTTGGGCAAGCAGACAATCAGGGGAAGCACCACCCTGCTCCCCTGCTGGCTTCAGGCACCCCAACCAGCACCACTTACACTAAGGGATTTCCCTCCCACAGAGGCAACCGCTTGCTGGAGACAGGCACTACGGATAAGGAGCTGCAAGTGACTGAAGGACTGAATGAGTGCCAATGACCTTGGGGCAGCAGCAGTGAAGGACCGCCCCTTCTGCCCTTCTCCTGTGCATCCCGCGGCTTCGTTCCCCACACTCTTCCTGCTCCTCTCCCCTTCCTCGTCCTCCATTTTCTCTTTCCTCCTTTCTTTCCCAATTCCTTCTCTCCTTTTAATTTCCCCTCCTTCCGCATCCATCCTCCTTCTCTCCCAGCAGTTTCACTTGCTGTTTCTATTGTCATTTAGTCGTGTCCGACTCTTTGTGACCCTCTTTGACTTTTCCTGGCTGCTCTTCCATCCTCTTCACTCCTGTCAGATGCCGTGTCCATTTCCTTCCCCATCTGAAGAGCATCGTCTTTGCTCTCCCCATCTTGTGTCTGTTACCTAGATCCATTCCCCCTCCTTTCCACTTTCTCTTTTCTTTCCCCCTCCTTATTTGCTATTTCTACTTTGACAGCTCATTGGGCTACAAGGGACCATTTGCTATAGGGACAGGAGGAAGGTGTCAAATGGTGCATCGCTCCTTGCCTCAACTTCATCAGAGTCTTTGTAGCCTGATTCACTCCATACCGCAAACAGCCAGTCTGGACAAGCTCATTGTCCACCTTCACTTCTATATGTAGTAATTGGAAATAAAATCCACTGGTTGATCTTGGCCTTGGACTCTAGTGACATATACTTTGAGGATCTTTCTAGCTCCTTCATATTTGCCATTCTGAACTTCAGTTTTCTTCTGATTTCTTGGCTGCAGACTCTGGATTAATGATGTAACTTAGGTATACAAAATCTTTTACAATTTCAATCTTTTCAATAAATTCTTGCGGTACTTCTGGAGTCATGATTTTCATCTTCTTAATGTTCAACTGGAGTCGTGCTTTTGCACTTTCTTTTTTTAATGAGTCATTTCAAGTCATTTCTGCTTCCTGCTAGTTACAAATATTTCCTGTGACAAAGTCTTCGTTCGTTTAGTCGTTTAGTCGTTTAGTCGTGTCCGACTCTTCGTGACCCCATGGACCAGAGCATGCCAGGCCCTCCTATCTTCTACTGCCTCCGGGAGTTGTGTCAAATTCATGTTGGTTGCTTCGCAGACACTGTCCAGCCATCTCATCCTTGGTCGTCCCCTTCTCCTCTTGCCATTACACTTTCCCAACATCAGGGTCTTTTCCAGGGAGTCTTTTCTTCTCATGAGATGGCCAAAGTACTGGAGCCTCAGCTTCAGGATCTGTCCTTCCAGTGAGCACTCAGGGTTGATTTCCTTTAGAATTGATAGGTTTGTTCTCCTTGCAGTCCAGGGGATTCTCAAGAGTCTCCTCCAGCACCACAATTCAAAGGCATCAATTCGTCGGCGGTCTGCTTTCTTTATGGTCCAGCTCTCACTTCCATACATCACAACAGGAAAAACCATAGCTTTGACTATTCAGACTTTTGTTGGCAAGGTGATGTCTCTGCTTTTTAACATGCTGTCAAGATTTGTCATCGCTTTCCTCCCAAGAAGCAGGCGTCTTTTAATTTTGTGGCTGCTGTCTCCATCTGCAGTGATCATGGAGCCCAGGAAAATAAAATCTGTCATTGCCTCCATATCTTCCCCTTCTATTTCCCAGGAGGTGATGGGACCAGTGGCCATGATCTTAGTTTTTTTGATGTTGAGTTTCAGACCATTTTTTGCACTCTCTTATTTCACTCTCATTACAAGGTTCTTTAATTCCTCCTCACTTTCTGCCATCAGAGTGGTGTCATCTGCATATCGGAGGTTGTTGATATTTCTTCCGGCAATCTTAATTCCGGCTTGGGATTCCTCCAGTCCAGCCTTCCGCATGATGTATTCTGCATATAAGTTGAATAAGCTGGGAGACAATATACACCCTTGTCATACTCCTTTCCCAATTTTGAACCAATCAGTTGTTCCATATCCAGTTCTAACTGTTGCTTCCTGTCCCACATATAGGTTTCTCAGTAGATAGATAAGGTGGTCAGGCACTCCCATTTCTTTAAGAAATTGCCATAGTTTGTTGTGGTCCACACAGTCAAAGGCTTTTGCATAGTCAATGAAGCAGAAGTAGATGTTTTTCTGGAACTCTCTGGCTTTCTCCATAATCCAGCGCAAGTTAGCAATTTGGTCTTGAGTTCCTCTGCCTCTTCGCAATCCAGCTTGTACTTTTGGGAGTTCTCGGTCCACATAGTGCTGAAGCCTACCTTGGAGGATTTTGAGCATAACCTTGCTAGCGTGTGAAATGAGTGCAATTGTGCGGTAGTTGGAGCATTCTTTGGCACTGCCTTTCTTTGGGATTGGGATGTAGACTGATCTTTTCCAATCCTCTGGCCACTGTTGGGTTTTCCAAACTTGCTAGCATATTGAATGTAGCAGTTTAACAGCATCATCTTTCAAGATTTTAAATAGTTCAACTGGAATGCCATCACCTCCACTGGCCTTGTTGTTAGCCAGGCTTTCTAAGGCCCACTTGACTTCACTCTCCATGATGTCTGGCTCAAGGTCAGCAACTACATTGTCTTGGTTGTCCGGGATATCCACATCTTTCTGATATAATTCCTCTGTGTATTCTTGCCACCTCTTCTTGATGTCTTCTGCTTCTGTTAGGTCCCTCCCATTTTTGTCCTTTATCATGTCCATCTTTGCGCGAAATGTTCCTCTAATATCTCCAATTTTCCTGAACAGATCTCTGGTTTTTCCTTTTCTGTTATTTTCCTCTATTTCTTTGCATTGTTCAGCACTGATGTTACCTGTCTGTCATGGGTTTGGAGGGAAAGTTCCATCCTATAGGGAGTGGAAGGCGGGACATCAGGAGGAGGGGCTGTACTGTATATATATGTGAAGCCTGTGTGGTGAAGTGAGGAGACGCTGGGATGTGAAGAAGCAGCAGCTGGGAAGAAGAAGCTGGTGTGGGAGTCTGTGTGTCAGACAGGGTACTACTGTGTGTCAGAGTACCAACCTGATAGGTTTAGGTGTCTGTTGGTTAGCCAGAACTGATAGGTTCAGGGTCTGTGCTTCAAGTTAAGGGTTCTGTGTGAACCAAACTGTATGCATGTATGAATGAGACTAAGCCACGTTACTATATCTTATTCACCTGATCAATTTATTTTCCCTGTGTGTTGTTTTAAATAAACCTTATTCTTTATTTGTTTAAAAATCCATCCCTGGTCTGTGTGACTTCTTATAGGGAATGGTTGGTGGCAGCTTAGTTAACGTGTGGCAGATCCCAGTAGGTCTGGGTTTGTCACATTGATTGGTGTCCAGCGTGTGGGATACGACTGGTCCAGTTGTCCAGCGGTCCAGCAAAGCCTTGGCAAGTGTGCCCAGAGCAAGGGGGGTCTAGTCAGGGACAATCTGAGAGCGCGTAGGTAATCTTCTAGGTGTGCCTCACGGGGGGGTGCACTAGTAGAAGAACGTGTAACCTCAGATTGGGGGCTAGATTAGGGAGCTCTGAGGCAGCCTGTTTTGGCGGGAAAAAGCTGAGGCAAAACTGTATAGTAACAGTGATTTAGCCTGCCTGCTGAGAGGCCCAGCAGAGGGGGGTAGACTCTAACTCGCTACTGTTGCAGTTAGTGCTGAAAGGACAGCAGCAATCTATAGGGAAAGCTGGTTCTGAGGCAAAAGAAAAAAAAAAGTGGTCGTTTTATTTTGAGGCTTGACTTTTTAAAGCAGCTTGTTCTGAGGGGGGATTATGCCCTTGACTCGAAGCCAGATGGCAGAAATGGGTGAAGTGAAAGACCCCCAGGTTGACCAAGGTTCTGAGGATGAATTTGGCTCAGTGCAAGGTGACAGCACGGGAGAACCAAACCCAGAACTCAGAAAAATACTCCTAGCCCAACAGCATGAACTGAGGATGAGGCAATTTGAAGTGGAGGAAAGGGAAAGAGAGAAACAAAGGCAATTTGAATTAGAGAGAGAGAAAATTGCTCTGGAAAAAGAACGGATGGCGTTTGAATTAAGAAAATTGGAACTGATGAACCAGAACAATAATAACAATAGGGATTCTGAGGGAGGCCAACTGTCTAAAGCTGACCTGAAGAAATTCCCTGTGTACCACAAGGGAGATTGTCCTGAGGTGTTCTTTTCCCTAGTGGAAAGAGCGTTTGTGGACTTCTCAGTGAGGGAAACTGAGAAGATGACCATCATGCGATCTTTAATCAGTGGTAGCCTGGCTGAGGTTTATTCAGAGATGCCACAGGAACTGATGAGAGATTTTGCAGAGTTTAAAAAACTGGTGTTTGCAAGACATGGGATAAATGCGGAACAGCTGAGGCAAAGATTCAGGTCCCTCACAAAGAAACCAGAGCAGACTTTTACCCAAGTGGGGGCTCAATTGGTGAGGCTGCTAGAGAAATGGCTATCTCAGGAGGGGACAGAGACCTTTCAGCAGCTCAAAGACTTGATAGCGCTGGAACAGTTCTATTCAGTCCTGCATGGGGAACTGAAATTCCAGGTGAGGGAAAGGAAACCAAAATCTGTGGCAGAAGCAGCCGAGATCGCAGATTTTATTTACCAGATAAGAAAGCCCTTAGGTGAGGAGAAATCTGTAGGAAGACCTAAAGAAACCTACAGCAAGTACTCTCAGGGACCAGGGAAAAGCCAGCAAGGGGGAGGGGCCCATGGTGAAGGGAAGCCCTCAGACATGAAACCAAGACCTCAGATTTCGGAGGGAAAACCAGAACAAGATGAGAAAGACTCAAAATACACCAGAAAATGTTATTTCTGTCAGGGAAAGGGTCATCTAATCTCAGAGTGTGAGAAATTAAAACAGCTAAAAGGAATTGTGCCTCAGGATTCGAGTGGGACCAAGCCAAAAGCTGTGTTCTGTGTCCAGAAAGAGCAAGGCTCATTGTCACTGAGGGAGCCTGTTGCCATGGCGACTCAATCTGGAACAGTGACATCTGCTGATCAGGCTGAGGAAAATGGTCCTCTTGTAGAGGTCAGGCGCTGCCTACTGGTGAGAACGGATTCTCAGTTGTTTGAGACAGCAGGGGTGGACGTAGGAATACTTGGCCATCAGTATCGGGGGCTGCGGGACACTTGTTCTCAGGTGACCCTGTGCCATCCAGATATTATTCCTAGGGAATATGTAATCCCAAATGAGAGCATGAAGGTGGCAGGGATTGAGGGGCAGGTAATCTCACTGCCAGTCGCAGAGGTACCTGTGAACTTTCAAGGCTGGAGGGGAGTTTGGCGGTTAGCAATTTCATCGACTCTGCCAGCAGCCGTGCTCGTGGGAAATGACCTGGCTGAACATGTGAAACGGGTGCTAGTGATTACACGTTCACAAGCCACCACGGGGACAGTTCAGGGGGGTAATGATGAGCCCGAGACGGAAGCAGAGGGGAGTTCAGAAGCTGTGGTGGAAACCTTAACCACAGACAGCAGATTTGGACAAGAGCAAAAGGCAGACGCCACTCTCCAAAAGTGTTTTGAACAGGTGACTGACGCCCAGCTAACACCTGAAACCCCAGTGAGATTTCTGGAGAAAAAGGGGATTTTGTATAGAGAGACCCTGAGGAATATCTCAAAAGGGGGAGATGGGATCAGAAGTCAGCTGGTGGTACCTGAAAAGTATCGCCCCATGATCTTACAAAGGGGGCACTCTGACATGTTTGCTGCACACTTGGGGTGAACAAAACACAGCAGAGAATCACACAGAATTTTTACTGGCCTGATATAGGGAAGCAGATCAGGGAGTTCTGTAAACAATGTGATGTGTGTCAAAGGCAAGGGAATAGCCGTGACAGGACCAAAGCAAAGTTGTGCCCTTTGCCTGTGATTGACACTCCGTTCAAATGCATAGGGGTGGATATTGTGGGACCTTTGCCCAAGGCCACAAAGAGGGGGAACAGGTTCATTCTCACCATTGTGGACCATGCCACGAGGTACCCTGAAGCCATACCCTTGACTAACATTGAAACTAACACAGTGGCAGATGCCTTGGTGGGGTATATGTCCAGGATGGGATTTGCCTCAGAAATAATCACAGATTTGGGCGCATCGTTCACATCAAAGCTCATGAAACGCTTATGGCAAATCTGTGGAATTAAGCACAAGGAAACCACTGCCTATCATCCTGAAAGTAATGGGTTAACTGAGAAGTTCAATGGGACTCTAATGCGCATGATTAGGGCTTACTTGGCAGAGAATCCAAACAATTGGGACCAGAAGCTGCAATCCCTTTTGTTTGCTTATCGATCAGTGCCACAAGCCAGTACCGGGTTCAGTCCATTTGAACTTTTATTTGGGAGAAGGGTGAAAGGGCCCCTTGATGTAATCAAACAAAATTGGGAGCAGATCACCCAGGATGACCCACAAGACGTTGTGACATATATAGACTCTTTAAGGAAGGACCTAAAGAGAAACCTAGAGCTAGCAGCAGAGACCCTGCAAGCTCAAAAGGTCAGAAAGAAAGTTTGGGATGACCAGAAAGCCGGGGAGAGGCACTTAAATCCAGGGGAGGAAGTGCTTTGGCCCAGGCCCTGCAAAGAAAACAAACTGCAGCTGGGTAGTCCAGAAAGAAAATACTTGGGTCACATGGTAGGGGGAGGAGTGATAAAACCCCTGGAGGCCAAAATAGAAGCAGTTCGTGATTGGCCTAGACCCAACACCAAGAAAAAAGTCAAATCATTTCTTGGGTTGGTGGGCTACTACAGAAAGTTCATCCCGAGGTTTAGCGAGATTGCGACTCCGCTGACCGATCTAACGAGGAAGAAGACTGATGACCGCATCCCGTGGGCCAGCGACTGTGAGGAGGCGTTCCAGAGGTTGAAGCAGGCGCTAATCAACTATCCAGTGCTGCGTGCTCCAGACTTCGACCGGGAGTTCATCATCTACACCGATGCGTCTAACAGCGGGGTAGGAGCAGTTCTTTGCCAGGAGGATGAGAATGGTGACCAGCATCCAGTGTCCTACCTGAGTAGGAAACTCCAGAAAGGTGAGAGACATTTGGCAACCGTGGAGAAGGAGTGTCTGGCAATAGTCTACGCGATCCAGAAGGCCAAGCCTTACATCTGTGGAAGACATTTTGTTCTGTGCACTGACCATTCACCACTGCAATGGTTAAAGACAATGAAAACCCACAATAGCAAACTTATGAGGTGGGCTTTAAACCTACAGGACTATGACTTTGAAGTGAAGGTGGTCAGAGGGTCAGTGAACTGTGTTGCTGACGCCTTATCAAGAAGACCTGAAGATTGAAGACGGCGAAAGAAACATGGACTATGTATATATATTGATGACAAAAAGTTAAATGTACCTATTTTTTGAACTTGGTTTGTATGAATAAAGGTATATTGATGTAATGTATATGGTAAATGTTTAAATGCCTAATTGCTATGGTTAACTTAGAATGTAAGTATAAGTAAGTATGATATGGTATGTATAACTGTTGTTGTGTGTTTTATCCAGGTTGTTTTTTGGGAAAAAGCACCTTAGCTTTCCCCCTACAAAACAACTTATAAAGAGGGGAGGTGTTACATACAGCACTGATGTTACCTGTCTGTCATGGGTTTGGAGGGAAAGTTCCATCCTATGGGGAGTGGAAGGCGGGACATCAGGAGGAGGGGCTGTACTGTATATATATGTGAAGCCTGTGTGGTGAAGTGAGGAGACGCTGGGATGTGAAGAAGCAGCAGCTGGGAAGAAGAAGCTGGTGTGGGAGTCTGTGTGTCAGACAGGGTACTACTGTGTGTCAGAGTACCAACCTGATAGGTTCAGGTGTCTGTTGGTTAGCCAGAACTGATAGGTTCAGGGTCTGTGCTTCAAGTTAAGGGTTCTGTGTGAACCAAACTGTATGCATGTATGAATGAGACTAAGCCACGTTACTATATCTTATTCACCTGATCAATTTATTTTCCCTGTGTGTTGTTTTAAATAAACCTTATTCTTTATTTGTTTAAAAATCCATCCCTGGTCTGTGTGACTTCTTATAGGGAATGGTTGGTGGCAGCTTAGTTAACGTGTGGCAGATCCCAGTAGGTCTGGGTTTGTCACAAAATGTTCCTCTAATATCTCCAATTTTCCTGAACAGATCTCTGGTTTTTCCTTTTCTGTTATTTTCCTCTATTTCTTTGCATTGTTCATTTAAGAAGGCCCTCTTGTCTCTCCTTGCTATTCTTTGGAAGTCTGCATTCAATTTTCTGTAACTTTCCCTATCTTCCTTGCATTTTGCTTCCCTTCTCCTCTCTGCTATTTCTAAGGCCTCGTTGGACAACCATTTTGCTTTCTTGCATTTCCTTTTCTTTGGGATGGTTTTTGTTGCTGCCTCCTGGACAATGTTACGAGCCTCTATCCAAAGTTCTTCAGGCACTCTGTCCACCAAATCTAGTTCCTTAAATCTGTTCTTTACTTCCACTGTGTACTCATAGGGGATTTGGTTTAGATTATACCTGAGTAGCCCAGTGGTTTTTCCTACTCTCTTCAGTCTAAGCTTGAATTTTGCTATGAGAAGCTGATGATCAGAGCCGCAGTCAGCTCCAGGTCTTATTTTTGCTGACTGTATAGAGCTTCTCCATCTTTGGCTGCAGAGAATATAATCAATCCGATTTCGATATTGCCCATCTGGTGATTTCCATGTATAGAGTCGCCTCTTGTGTTGTTGGAAAAGAGTGTTTGTGATGACCAGCTTATTCTCTTGACAAAACTCTATTAGCCTTTGTCCTGCTTCGTTCTGAACTCCAAGGCCAAACTTCCCTGTTATACCCTTTATCTCTTTGCTCCCTACTTTAGCATTCCAGTCCCCTAGAATGAGAAGAACATCTTTCTTTGGTGTCAGTTCTAGAAGGTGTTGTAAATCTTCATAAAACTGTTCAATTTCAGTCTCCTCAGCAGTGGTGGTTGGTGCATAAACTTGGATTATTGTGATGTTGAAAGGTCTGCCTTGGATTCGTATTGACATCATTCTATCATTTTTGAGATTGTATCCCATTACAGCTTTTCCCACTCTTTTGTTGACTATGAAGGCTACTCCATTCCTTCTACAGGATTCTTGCCCACAATAGTAGATATGATAATCATCTGAGCTGAATTCGCCCATTCCTGTCCATTTTAGTTCACTGATGCCCAGGATGTCGATGTTTATTCTTGCCATCTCCTGTTTGACCACCTCCAGCTTCCCAACGTTCATAGATCTTACATTCCAGGTTCCTATGAAGTATTTTTCTTTGCAGCATTGGATTTTCCTTTCACTTACAGGCACGTCCACAGCTGAGCGTCCTTTCGGCTTTGGCCCAACCACTTCATTAGCTCTGGAGCTACTTGTACTTGTCCTCCACTCTTCCTCAGTAGCATGTTGGACGCCTTCCGACCTGAGGGTCCCATCTTCCAGCGTCATATCTTTTAGCCTTTTGTTTCTGATCATGGGGCATTCTTGGCAAAGATACTGGAGTGGCATTGCCAGTCCCTACTCCAGGTGGATTGCGTTTAGTCGGAACTCTCCACTATGTCTTGTCCATCTTGGGTGTCCCTGCACGGCATAGCCCATAGCTTTTCTGAGTTACTCAAGCCCCTTCGCCACGACAAGGCAGCAATCCATGAAGGGAGACAAAGCCTTAATTACATGAAAATATAGAAATAATGAAAGCCTATCCAATGGTTATAGTGTTGAACTAGGACTAGGCAGACTAGCTTTCGCATTCCTTCTCAGCTATAAACCTCACTACGCAACTTTGAGCCTGCTATCTTCTCTTAGCCACATCCACCTCATAGGGGTGTTGGGAAGACAAAATGAGTAGGGGAGGAACATTTAGGCTACATATTAGGCAACATGTGGGTTCTTGCCAAGACTATATGGGTGCTGCAAAACAGCTTATGCATCAGGAAACATTATTCTGCATAATTCAATCTACCATTTTTAAATGCCTTCATAATGCAGTCATGGGGAAGAGTTTCTATGCCATTCCTAGCCACTGGAATCTTACCTGGCTTTTCTTTGAGTATTGAATTTCCAGAAGGCACTACTAGCATTCCTTCCAACACAGCTTTGCAACATAGAGAGTACTAAAAGAAATAAATTAAAAATAAATAATGGAAGTTGGGATTCTCAGGTAGTTGAACTGCCTCCCTTTAACCCCATCATTGTTCATGCCTAATTACAATGTGCAGACAGAACAGCATTGATACAGATTGTGTGTCTTTGATGCAGGAAAAGGAGCTCCCTTTGCTTAGTTCTCTACCAGTAATAAACTTTGCTTCCCATATATGGGACACATAGGATTTCTCGAAAGGTGCGTTAGCCCTCTGTTTGTTAACATGTGCTCAGGATGCATTGCCTCCATCCAAAGTAGACAAAACATCATAGATGTGCATCCGGTCAGCTCTCTTTCAGAGAGTTCCTTGCCAGCGTGTCACAGCCTGTTCGGAAAGGTCCGGCAATGACCCAGATTCATTTTGATTGTAATTGTGCTGTTGCTCAACGAGATGGGTTTAGAAACATCCTTATTATTCCCTGCCCCCAAAGCAAATACAAGCTGTAGATTAACATTTGGCTGACCCTCACATCAATTACTAAACACAATGTTTGGAGTAATGTGTAACACCCCATGCTTCGTGAGCTCTACAATGAAACACATTTCCATGCGTCTTTCCAAACCTTTTTTTAAAAATACAAACAGAAATTCAACGTTCATGTGGCATATCAACATCTGCAGACTGGGCCAACAGGAATTGCTCGACTAGTGACAGCCTAGTGGTCATGTATCCATTTATTCATTCTCAAGTAGCTTGTTACAATAATTTTTAAAAAATAAAAATAAAATCATTTACAAAGTTGGTCTGATCTGCTGGCCAGAAAAACATTTCGGCGAACAATAGCTTCAGTGCCAAAAACCATGTAAGCAAGCCACCGAGTCCAATCATGTGAGAGGTTATTAACTTTTCATGTCTCATAAATGAAATATACATTAGGGAACTCTCTCCAGTGACCTCTACATTCTTGCAATTTCTGGATCAGAGTTTACGGCCTAAATCATGTTGCCACAATAAGCCATGACATGTGTATGGGAAGCGTTGCTTTGGTCCAGGCCGGCAATGGTAAACAAGTGTAACTAGTTTAGAGAATTGCTATTGAGAGTAAAATTCTAATTTTATTCTCACTCCCCGAACAGATGTACCTCAGAGTCTATAGACTGCACTGCTTAACTGCAGCTACTCAGCTGTGACCTTCAGCTTCAGGCTCACTGCAATAAAATTTTCATGCAACCATATGGAAGAATATTTTAATAGAGATTTACTGTCAGTAAGTGTCCCAGAGGAGCAAATAAGGAAGCTGTAACATATTGCATACAGTAAATCAAGGGGACTTCAATGGAAAAATGAAACCTCCCTCAGGCAAGCATCTTTAAAATTACAGGCAACACTTTGTACAAATATGTGTACAAAGGACGAGAGATGCACTCGGCTAAGCAGCTCAAAAATGCTTCGGATCCAAATATATATTTATTAGAATGTATTTATTGTGTTTTGGAAGTGGTGAGATGGAGCGGAGCACACAGGGCTTGCCAGCTCAAATGCCGCGGATGTTTCTGTGCAGATGGCAGCGCTGAGTGAAACCGAGGCAGGTTCCACTACAGACGGTGGGAGAGGTGGATGGATCACTTGGGATGTCCAAGTGCATTACACACACACACACACACACACACACACACACACACACACACACACACACACACACACATATATAAAGGTGGGGGGAAGGGAGGGAAGAAAGTTTCTGGATCAAGTTGGAAATGTTTGCAAGATGCTATTACAGCTGAGTGCCATGGTTTGGAAAGGATGATGTTGACATATTGGAAGGAATTCAGAGGAAGGTTACTGGGAGGCTAAGTGGATGCTAAAAGACAAAGTTGCTATTACACTGTTATACCGTTAAAGGTCTGAAGCTCTTCACTAGGGATGGGGATGGATATAAAAATGGATAGGTTTTTCCTACAAATATAGCCAATTCGTAAATATCTGTCGATCCATATTTGTGGGCTCCAGAGACCCCCATGAATATGAAGGGATGAATATTTCCCATTTTTATTTGCAGCCACCACTCACACAGTCACCCAATACGACAGCCTACCCCCATCCCTTCCTTTCCCTACCTTAGCCCTCCCCCACCCACACTGACAGCCCTTACCTTAATAAAAGCTGCCGAGGTCTCTTGGCCTAGTCTGAGCCATGGCACGTAAAAAGGGAGACTGGATGACCTTTGCAAAGAGGGCAGCTGCAGCTTCATTTAGGGTAGGGAAGCTGCAGCTGCCCTCTTTGCAAAGGGCAGCCTGGATTCCCTTAGCCTGCCTTAAGGAGGCCTCAGCAGCAGCTATTAATGTAAGAGGGTGTCGGTGGGAGTGGGGTGGGGTGGGGGCTAATGTAGGGACAGGAAGGGGGTCGGTTCTCTGGGGGTGGTTGGCTGTGGTGGTGGGTGGCTGCCTATCGGACTACAATGAGTAAACTCTCCTGGGGGACCCAATTTGTGGGTGAATAACTCAGATGTCCAATATCCAGTCTTCACCAAAGTTGGCAGGCATGTTGGGGAAGGATATAGGAAGCTCCATTTTGATTCTGGATTCTCTGAGTATCTGGGGGGAGCTTTCCTGGGGGGGCCCTCTTTGTGAGTATATAACTCAGGAGCCCGTGATTCAATGTTCACCGAACTTTCGGGGGTTGTAGAAAAGCGTCTGAGGAAGCTTCCCTGCAAAGTTGTTGTCTCTAGGTGTTTGGGGTCCAGTTTTATAGCCATTTAAAGCAAAGACAGATTGACAGATGGATTGATTGATTCGTCAAAGAATATTCATATATTCATATCCGTTGATCTGTTAACCTTGATGGATCACGAATCAAAATGGATCACCATTTTTTTATTTGTCCCCACCTTTACAATTCACCCAAACTCTCATTGTAGAGAGTCCTTTGTGTTTGTTTTCTCTCTCTAGTGGCAGGGCAGGGGGAGGGAGAGTTGAGCCAAATGTTATTGGGCATAATGGAAGGAAGGAGATTGTATGTACAAAGGCTAATTAATTATTTTGGTGGGTTTTTTTTTGTCTTATCTTGTTTTTTTATAGTCCAGATTTACACTAAAAATAGCACTCAATGTAGATAACAATAGAAGACTTCCTCTAATTTGCCAGTCTTATGAAACAGCTTAATAAGACAGCCACTTCAGGATATGAGCAAGTTAATAACTTCCTCAGCACCATGGAGAGGCCACGATTTTTTAAAAGTGCATATTAGGGCAGCAGATGTTCACTGCACCACTTTTTTTAAAAAAAAGATAAATGGAAAGCTTCTTCCAAGCAGCTTTTGTTCACTTTTTGAGACCCTGCCAAATTTGGCTGGGCCAGGCAGTGGCACAGCATAGGTTGGCAGCACCCGGGGCAAGGCAAGTGTTGCAGCCCCTAATCTAGAGAGCCAGACCAGAGGGGTATGGCTAAATTCACCCCTTTCCCCCCAACACACCTCCCCATCTTGTCCCTCCCAAGAGATGGTAGATGGGAGTGGGGCTTCCTTCCTCTTTGCCCTCTTCCCTTGCCTGTCAGTCTCAGAATGGGGCACTGAGAGACCACCCTGTATGCTGGTGAGGAGGGGGGAAAAAGGAGCCCTGCACTTTTTTTGGTGGTGGTGGGACTACAACTCTCTTATTTATTATTACTACTTTCTTTTCTTTTGAAATGTTGCACTTATAAGAATTTTGTGCCCAGGGAAAGTGCTTCTGTACCTCCCCTCCCCACTAGAACACTGCTGGCAAGCATTCAAACAGACCTTTAAAAGAAAAAAAAACAAGCAAAAGCTTCTGGGAAGAAGCTTTCCATTTTTCTTTTTTAAAAAAATTAGTACAGTGCATATTCATTTTCCTGATACTGTATGCACTTAGGGTTGGTTCCCCCCACCCCCTACTTCCTTGGTCCCTCCACAGAGTCAAGGAAGGGATTAATTTGCCAAAATTCTGAAGATGCTGTATTGGCAAAGGCTGTGGACCAAATAGGGTCACTTGAGGTCTCTATGCCATTTGGATGTGAGGACCACACCAAATGGCAGCCTGAATCTCCTAGTGACCCTCTTTAGCCTGATCCATCCTGGTCCAGTCCATTCATGTAGACAAGCCCTTATTCTCCATTAATTTGTCAAATCCCCTTTTGAAAATCACTCAGAGTGATGGCCATCATCACATTTTGTAGCAGTGAATGCTACAATTTAACTGGAAATGAAGAAGTTCATTGCATGCCAATTATTACTTTGAATTAATATTGTAAGAGTTCTCTCCATGGCTACTTCTTCCAGGCCAGACATAATTTTGCCCTTTACTGAACAGCCCCAACTGTTGCAGCATTTCTCTACAGAGGAGCTGCTCCACCTCCTGGACCTTGCAATTTTTTTATTCCCTTTTCAGCATTACAATATTGTTTTCATACTGAACCAAGTATTCCACCACAGATATGTGGTGATTAAGAGGAATATGATATTAATGATTTTCCAGTTCCATTTTTTTTCTAAAGCTTAGCACAGGATTTGCCTTTCACCCAGTTTGAAGAGCCTTTCTTTCTCTTTGGGTTCTGATCAGCCTCAATAATCTGGCTTTATCAGAAAACTTTGAAACTCAAGAGCAGTGGTACTTAACCTTGGGTTACTCAGGTGTTTTTGAACTGCAACTCCCAGAAACCCCAGCCAGCACGGCTGGTGGTGAAGGCTTCTGGGAGTTGCAGTCCAAAAACACCTGAGTAACCCAAGGTTAAGAACCACTGCTCAAGAGTAAGATTCCATGTAACCTTATTTAGACATTCTTTACCACTGCAGAGTAAATAGAGAAAGAGGGATGTCCCTAGCCACACACATCCATCATTACTTTCCTCACATGGAGAGGAACACATCTGCCGAGGAGTGGTTCTTGTTTCTGTGGAAGCTCTCCATGTGAGGAAGGATACTGGAAAATGAGGTTTCTTGCTTATGTGAACAACATCCAGGCAAACATGAACCCCTCCTCCTCAGAGTTTTTGCATGAAGAAAGGAATGGTGAAGGGAGTGGGGCAAGATGGTCTTCTCTTTCTATGTTAACGCTACACGTGTAAAATGAAAACAACACCTGAATCAGGCTTATAAATTTTGTTAGATGGCAAGGATGGTGACTTGCCCAAGAACCCATTGAGTGCTGTGTGCTTGAGGAGAGATGAAAACAGAAAAGAACTTGAGATGCTTCATCTGATACTGCTAATGTTCCCATTGACTAGTATATTAGCCATAACATCTTAGTACTAGGAATTAGCAAGCACTAATGTATGTATTGTTGCTAATTCTCTCTGCATGAACTGATCCGTGCAGAAGCAACAGTACCTGATCTTCCTCATTCCATCCCATGCTAACTGCTTCAGTGTAAGTCATTTCCAAGGTACAAATATGACTATGGGCACTAGTGCACCCTCACTCAATATGATTGTTCCTCAGTGCTACTTACACTCTCATCCATGATCATTGGCCATGAAATTTAACGTGAAATGTTGGGAGGTAATGCAAGATCTTCTGCACTGATATAACCATTAAAAATATTTAATTATTATGGAAGGTCCACATCCCATCCTAATTCATAAATTACAACTAGGGCAGGTTACTATAGTCATTCTCTGGATCAATGACTAAAACAAAGCAGGAGAGAATTGTGGCGAGAAACAAAACACTGGTGATCTCACGGGCCAAAATCTGTATGTGGTTTAAATAGTAAGCTGTTGTGCATGTCTTACCATCACAAGCCCTACTGATGCAGGAATGGTCAGTTGCATTGAAATTATTTACTTTTCTGTGTGAAATAGTTAGTTTCCTTCATAACCAGACAATACCACACCTAGCACGGAGGCCGTTAAAAGCTACCAAAATACAGTGGGGTCTCTACTTAAGAACGTCCCTACTTAAGAACACTCCAGCTTAAGAACAGCTCCATTTGCTAAATTTTGCTTCTACTTGAGAACAGAAATCCAAGATAAGAACAGGAAAAAAAACCTTTCCTGCTCTTTTTTTAACCTTAGGTCATCTTAGGTTAAAAAAAAAATTCTCCCCCTAGTGGTAGAGTACGTATTAACCAGCTTTGCATTAGTTCCTATGGGAACTAATGCTTCAATGTACGAATGCACCTCTACATAACAAAAAAACAGCCAGAACGGATTAATTGGTTTTCAGTCCATTCCTATGGGAAATTTTGCTTCAACTTAAGAACGTTTCAACTTAAGAACACCATTCCAAAACGGATTAAGTTCTTAAGTAGAGGTTCCACTGTAGTTTCTATGGACGGAAAAGAGCAGATACAGATTAAATGGTTTTCAATGCATTCCTATGGGAAATGCAGTTTCAACACAAGAACTTTTCAACTTGAGAACCACCTTCCAATACGGATTAAGTTCTTAAGTAGAGACCCCACTGTATGTATTCTCAAGAAGACTAAGAACCTTTCTAACAAAGGAAAAAATCATTGTGGTTTACAGTTGTTGTTCTGTTACTAATTCCACATACCTTCCTTCTAGGAGTTTCTGCAGCACAAAATATTTGTGTCACCTAGAGTACCTCCTCATGTTACATCTTGTACATGGCTGCAACACAGACACAGGGACAAAATACATTGGTTATTGAATGTAGACCTCAATGAGTTGTTGTTCTACCTTTTAGAAGTGCACCAAATCCTAAAATCATAGAAGACAGGGCTGAAAGGGACCTGAAAGGTCCCTGAGTCCACTACTGCTAAAGCAAGCTCAGTAAGTAGATGTCTAACCTCTGTTTAAAAACTCCAAGGAAGAAAAGCCCACCACCCTTCAAAGCAATCCATTTAGGTATCAAAAGCTAAATCCTAAATTTAGCTGAAGCAGGATAGATATTTTCTTCCTTGTTTCTTCTTTTTCCATGGAGGACAAATGTTTACAAAATTTGTTTGTTCTTCAACTGTGTATTTCCCATTACTCAATTTGATTTGATTTATGTGCTGCCTTTCTTTAAGATTTGGGGCCCAAGTCTGCAAAAATACAGTTAAAAAAAGAAAATGAAAATACAATAAAATTGGAAATAGCGAAATAAAAGTTAAATTTATCATGTTATTAAAATATAATGAAAATTAAAGCCCTTTATTAAAATCACTCCATTAAACTACTAATATTGATTTCCCTTTTAAGAAGAAAAAGCCGACACTTGGCTAAAGTCTGATGATATGAGGGTCTTAATTTCCAAAGGCCTGCCAGCAGAAGGGAAGGGGCAAACCTAGCCTCTCCAGGCAAAGAATTCTAGAAAAGGCCCTCTCTGTGGCATGGAGGTCATCACAGAGAAGGCCTTCTCTGGAGTCCCACCAAATGGGTCTCTGAAGATGGTGGGATCATGAGAAGGGCCTCTCCAGCAGATCTCAAAGCCTAAGTGAGCTTTGAATCATAAGATAGCATCAGTGAAAAACTGCTTGTTGCAGAAACATCTGTTTTATTTTAGGGATCTCAGTATCACTAATCACGTAGCCCAACAGTAAAGCCAGATGAGGAGTGGCTTGCACCTTGACAGAATGCATCATTCTGAACTGGGGTATTCAGTGTTAAAATATCCGCAGCTTGATCTAAATAAAACTGCAGGGAGCTCCCTGGGAGCTGGAATCATATGAAGCATTCTGCATTCTAGGACAGAAAACCAAAAATCGCATCTCCCTTGTGATTTTTCTCTTCTAATATCTCTATGAGCAAGCAGTTCAGGAGCTGGCTTGATCCTCAGAACCTTTAACAAAGAGTGATTGTGGGGTTGACTCTCACTACCTTTGCACAATGTTATTGCCATCTTGGAAGGAATTAAGTTCCAACAATAATCTCTTCAAGTCTGGAAACCTGGGTAGCAGTACCAATGACAAAGGACTTTGAAAGGAGGCAAATTACTGTCAGCTTGTAAAAATCACAAAGGACATCTCTCCTTGTTCTGGTTCCTTTAATCACCTTCTAGCATCCCAATTACAGGGAACAGAATTATCATCCCAATTAAGCAGCAGTCCATGCAACTCAGTGTCATTAAACTTTTAATTGGGTTCCTTGGGATAGGTCCTGATTCAGTTGATTACCTGATGAAGCATATCCCAATTAGGAAGAAGGCAGTTTGTATGCTTCAACTACTACATTCCACCCCCCACCCCCTTACAGTTATCCTTGCTGATCCAGTTCGGAGTTTGAGAAATGAGTGCTGAACTGGATCTTGAACAGCAACTGTTTACAGTCGATGGAAGTAGTTATCAAAATGTCATGGAGACCAGATTGCCTCCAGTGATTTCTCTCTTGCATATCTTCATTTCAGTCACGCCTCACTGAGATCTCTTCACTAAGGGGTTTTACCACTGTGGCCCCATAACTTTGCCAAGAGCTTCTATCAGGAGTTCATCAGGTCCCTTCTTTATGGCTCCTCAGGGGAGTAATTCCTATCTTTATCTAGTGGATTGGATATTTTTCAATTAAATGGTTATTACATTTGTTTTGTATTGGTTTTTACCTTTAGACTGTCCCACTCCTGAAGGCAGCCAACAAAAACCTTTTAGTAAAATAAAATACAATAAAATGAAATAGCACAAACCATGTCAATAATTATATAAGATTCTTGATGTGGAAGTAGAAATAGTTATAGTAATGATTAAATGCTGCCATGTTGATTCTGATTTACAGAGACCCCTTCCAGGGTATTCTAGGTATAGGTTACTCAGACGTTGTTTACCATTCCCATCTTCTGGAGATGTCAATTTCCAAGGCTACATAGGCTCACTTTTCTCCAAGGCAGCATAATGGGGTACCCGATTCTCTACCTGTGGCTCTGTAGCCAGGTACCCAACTTACTGAGCTACTTAGCTATTCCATAGAGAAAGAATCCAAGCTTAATCACACAGAAAGGTAATACTTTCTTTGATAAATATCTTAATCAATCAATCAATCAAATTAACATTAGAAATGTGGCCGGCCCGATTGCCTCCCATACCCAGAACCCACTGGTCCACTTACAGTGTGGTACATGGTGTGTGTGGCTGGCATCACCATCAGCGTGACAGTCACGGCAGTAGCCCAGCTGCCACGGCATTGTCTCCCTGCTTGTCCTTCCACTCCATGGCTGAGCAGGGATACCTCTTCTCCCTGCCCTCTTGCTGGACAATGATGCCGGTCACATGTACCACATGCTGCACTGTAAGTTGAGTGGCAGGCTCTGGGGTCGGGAGGTAGTCGGGCCGGCCACCTGTGCTAGTGGCCTAATTAACATCCCTGCCAGTTCACACATGAATTCTTGCTACAATTGCATTGGTCATTGTGCATATTGCTTTTAAATAATGGCTTGTATTGTCATTATTGGACTGCAAGGAGAACAAACCTATCAATTCTAAAGGAAATCAACCCTGACTGCTCACTGGAAGGACAGATCCTGAAGCTGAGGCTCCAATACTTTGGCCATCTCATGAGAAGAGAAGACTCCCTGGAAAAGCCCCTGATGTTGGGAAAGTGTGAAGACAGGAAGAGAAGGGGACGATAGAGGACGAGATGGTTGGACAGTGTCATCGAAGCAACCAACATGAATTTGACCCAACTCCGGGAGGCAGTGGAAGACAGGAGGGCCTGGCGTGCTCTGGTCCATGAGGTCACGAAGAGTCGGACACGACTCAACAACGATGACGATTGTAAGATAATTGCATGCTGGAAGTGGATAAACTTTCACCTCACCTTGGATCTAAAGGTGAGGCGAATGACATACAGGGGACTTACAGGGGGCATGCAGAAATGCTAATTGCCATAGTGAATAAAAGTCCTATCTATCAGGAGTAGTGGTATCTGCAACACTGAGAATTATAGAATAATCGAGTTGTAAGGGATCTCTAAAGCCATCAAGTCCAAGCCCTTATTCAAGGCAGGAATCCAAATCAAAGCAGGCATCTGACAGATGGTTGTACAATTTTCTCTCAAATGCCTCGAGCAGTGGAGCACTCACCACCTACCAAGGTAATTGGTTCCATTGTCATACTGCTCTAATAGTTAAGAGGTTTTTCCTGATATTTAACTGAAATCTGGCTTCCTGTAGCTAGAGCCCATTAATCATATGTCCTGCACTCTGGGATGACTGAGAAAAAATCCTGCCCCTTCTCTATACTGTAAGACTGTCTTTCAAGTATTCGAAGCATGCTATCATATCTCCCCTCAGTCTTCTTTTCTCCAGGCTAAACATGCACAGTTCTTTCTGTCTTTCCTCATAGGGTTTGCTTTCCAGGGCCTGATCATCCTTGTTGCCCTCCTCTGAACAAGATTCCAGTCAGATAATTTCTTTGTCTCCACTACCTTTAGCATCAGCCATACTTTCATCTACAGCATTCCCACTAAGAAAACAGTGGTTGAAGGTTGGGAAATGGAAACCTCTGGGATGGGAAATTATGACACATCTATCCAATCACTACATCAGAAGGGCAACATCAGTACGCTATCCAAGGGACAATCAGAAACCCAGCATTATCACACAAATTAAATATGAAATATTGTTTTATCATGTCTGCCGTTAAATGCTGGGTAGAAAAATAGACAACTAATTCAGATTGACAGGTCAGCAATATCCTATTCCCTGGGATTTCAAGGCACAAACTTTGAGACCAAGGGGACAGCCCCTTGTGTCCTCAAAGGGTTGTTTCTTGTGGTGTCACAGATACAGGGCAGGCAAATATTGGAAGGAGGTGCAGAGCTGCTTCTGGACCAACTGAGTGAGGAAAGAAGCACAAGGGGATTCAGGGCAAATGGATCCAGAATCTGGGTAAATCCCATAAAATATGGAACCTAGAGTTGAGGAGAGGGAAGGAGATTTTGCAATAGGAGGACAGGTAGAAAAATTCACTCCATTGCTGTAATTCCCAGTAGGGTTCACATTCAACATGGCCTTATATGAAGTTTTTCCAGATCCTACAGTAATTTTGTGCTTGTCCAGATATTCTTGCACTGGAGCTTCTATTTCCTCACCAGCCAATGGTGAGGAAATAGAGAGGCTGCAGTCCAACAACATTCGACGGCTCACCTGTTCCCCGTGCCTGAGCTATGCTAATGCTGAGGGTTATAGAAGGCTTGCAGTCAGTGTGTGTGTGTGTGTGTGTGTGTGTGTGTGTGTGTGTGTGTGTGTGTGTGTGTGTGTGTGTGTGTGTGTGTGTGTTTTCTCCAGGCAAATGTGACCTCAAGATTAGACTACTGTAATTTTCTCTACATGGAGCTACCTTTGAAGACAACTCAGAAGCGACAGCTGATACAACATGCAGGAGCTAGGGTACTAAAAGCTAATCCCAATCATAATCATATGGCACCATTTTGGCCAGCTGCATTGGCTACCAGTGATTTCAATTCAAGATACTTGTTATTGTCTTTGAAGTCCTACATGGCATAGGGACCTGTCTCTACCTTTAAGGGTGTCTTCAGAAGAATAGCATACAAATGATGATTATGAATGCAAATGTATCATTTTTTCCTCATTGTTGCTCAGGCCCTACATATTTTTCCTCACACCTTACTTCATAATTACTTTTGATAATACCTGGTACCAAGTGCCCCAGGATCTCAAATATGAATAACCTCACTGTCAGCCTAAAGATGGCCTAATTTAAACCCTAGTTTTGTTTGTTACATATCAACATTAGTACACAGGAGGTAACTGTCCATTAAAGATTTCTCAAGCTATGTGTCCCTTGTGCTGTGGGATTTTCAGTAGCATAGTTGCAATCTTATTACTGTAGTTCTTTATATTTTTCTATTATCATTTGAAATCTAAATGTGTTCCCATGGAAATAGTTTCAAAGTTTGACGATTTGACCCGTACAGAGATTCCTAAAGTCAGCAAGTTGTGCCCACCCATACATGGTGACAAATAAAGGCACTCCACACATGCCTTTTGTCAGCGCTTCTTAATGCAGATCGCGGTTTTAGCAGAGTGATTCGCAGTCCAGGCAGTCCAGAAATAACTCACACACAGTCCAGCAGCATTTCCTTCAGCAACGTGTATTTACAGCAGTATTTACAACAGTCTGCAGCATAACGTGTAGAAGTGATCTTCAAGCAGGAAGAAGATACAACTGACTGTACAATTCACACATATATACATATACTCGACCAATCAGATCACACATTGCATCATCCCTGAGTTGCATCATCCATGAGTTGCATCAGCACTGCTGAGCCATCCTGACTCAGCTTTAACACACCTGATCATTATGGATTCTCATTAATACACTCCATTCTGCTCAGGCCTGTAATTTTCCTTGACACCTTTGGGTGATGGGCCTGGTGTTTTGACAGGATTCAGGTAAACAACTTGCAAACTGTGAAAAAATGGGACAGATCAGTAATTTTTAGGATCAGAATAGTCATCAGATTCAGAAATGATATCCACTCAATTCACCTAGCAGTTTATTGCTGGTCAGCCAGCTTTTCCAAATTGTTGCACATTCCATTATGGTCAAACGGCACAAAACCAAAGAAAGAGAGAGAAACCTCTGACAAACCTGCCTGGCAATTAAGACTAGTGTAAGATGTAAAACCTCTGCAAAGCGAAATAGGAAAAATGACTCCATTTCTCAGTGAGGGTAGGAATGGCAAGCTTAGGAAGGACATATAGCCTGTCATATAAAAGCTCAACATCAGATTTGAGACATCACAGCTGAATAAAGTCCCAAAACCTTAATTTGCTCTCTATTCCATGACTCATTGACACAGAAGTTTAAGACAAAGCAGCCCAATTCTCTAGGTATGTGGAAGGCCACCACAAGGAAGCTGCAGAACTAAATGTTCTGGATAAACCAGGAACAGTTCCAGTGCAGTTTGTCCCGAGCAGGAGAAACGTTGGAAGCCACTGCATGACCTCACTCAATTTATTATTGACTTAAAATATTTTTAATTTACTTTTCTCCTTAAAATGGACCCAACACAGCTTACAACAATTAGAAGACAGTATTTAAGTTAGTAACAACGAATATGCAGTACTAAAACTAATTCAATGCAGTAAAGTACAGTTCTCTTTTTAAAAAATGCCACTTGGCAGCCATTAATTCAGGAAAAGCTTGCCTGAGAGGAAAAGTCTTCACCTGCTTGCGGATGGACAGTAAAGTTGGGGTCAGTCTGGCCTTCTGAGGGAGAGAGTTCCAGAGTCTGGGAGCAACAACAGAGAAGACCCTCCCCTGTGTCCCCACTAAATGTACCTGTGAAGGCTCTCCGGATGATCTTAACACTTGAGCAGGCCCACAAAGGGAGATGTGGTCCTTGAGATAACTTGGGCTCAAGCTGTTTAGGGCTTTATAGGTTGGAACCATCACTTTGAATTCTGCCTGGAAATAGTTCAGCGGCTAGTGAAGGTATTGTGACAAAGGGATTGTGTGATTGCTGTGTTGAGCCCCAGTTAGCAATCTGGCCGCTGCATTTTGGGCCCACTAAAGTCTCCTGACGCTTTCCATTGGCAGCCCACATAGTGTGTCTTACAGTAATACAGCTGGGATATAATTAAGGCATGTACGACTTCTTACCTGCAACTTTTCAGGACTTGATCCTAATTCTTATGCTTGATCCTTTGGTCCACCCCAACCACGAGCAATGCTGAGACATCATTGTTGCTGTCGTCATGCCAGATCTTTTAATTGCTTAATTGGTGCCTCTTTTTTTAAAAAACCTGCATAATTTAAAGGTGGGATTTCTTAACAGTCCATGGAAATGTGTCTATGAAGATTGTTATGCTGAGTGCCCATACTTCAAAAATTACTACTACACAACTGGTAATGCAGGATTCTTGGTAATGCAGGATTCTGAGGCAGCAGGATTCCTTGCTTTGAAAGCTATTGAATGATTTTATGAAATATGAAATAATGAATGAAATAAAATGGTAGCACTCAACATATGCCTGTGTGTTTCTCCCTTTTTCATGTTAATATACAAAGACATGAGAAAACAGGCAAAAAGAAGGTCCTGTATTTCTTGTTTGGAATGGGAAAGGCGATGGCCAGCTGGTTGATTAATGTTGCGAGAAAGACCCAACAGTTATTCAAATCCTCTCGTTCCTGCTAACTGCTGTCCTAAGTTATGTATATCTTGGCTGGCACAGGAATCCTGGCCTACTTTTCCAAAATATATGCGTACTGTTTTGGAAAGAGTTGTAAAAATATCCGGCTCTATTTGGATGTAGCCAAGGCCCATAAAAATAGGGGGAAGTCCATAAGGGCTTGTTTCTCTCAGAAGAATTCCAGTATTTTCTATGTTCATTACTCATAGCTCACAATACAACAGCTTAGCTTGTTTTTTTAACCTGTGAAGAGATATTTATTTATTTATTTATTTATTTATTTATTTATTTATTTATTTATTTGATTTGATTTCTATCCCGCCTATCTAATCAATTAAGATTACTCTAGGCGGCTATCTATATATATGCCTCCTTTCTCCTCATAGGGGACCCAAAGCAGCTCACAGTAAACAAAACAACAGATTTAAAAACACAGTATAAATATTACATTAAAAAATTAAACACATATTAATATTTTAAAAATTTAAAAACAATTTTAAAACAATTTAAAAACCTATACATTCAAAACCAACATTCCCGAGACACTTCCTGCTTAAAAGGCTGCCTAAAAAGCAAAAAGCAAAAGCATGCTGCTTCTATACTGCCCCATAGCTCTTCAAGCACTCTCCAGGCAGTTTACAAATTCATTATGCAGGCTACACATTCCCCCCCCCCCCCCCGCAGCAAGCTGGGTACTCATTTTACCAACCTCGGAAGGATAGAAGGCTGAGTCAACCTTGAACCGGCTACCTGGGATTGAACCCCGGGTCGTGAGCACAGTTTTAGTGTAGTACAGCAGTTTAACCACTGCGCCACAAGGCACACAAAACCTAAAGAGGAAGGTTTTTGCCTACTGACAGAAGGATAAGAGGGAAGGGGCCAAATTGGCTTCTCAGGGCAGTGAATTCTAAAGCCTGGGAAAACCACTGAGAAGGACCTCTCTTGTGACCTCATTAAATGAGCTTAGGAAGGTGGTGGAAACTAAGAGGAAGGCCTCCCCAGAAAATCTTAAAAGCTGAAAAGGCTCATTATCCCCTGACCCCAGAATAAAGACGCGAGACAATTGTTATGGAATAAGCATGGGCCACACTTTATTAAATACTCAGCTTTATCCTCAATGGAAAAAAGGGGGGTCCTGCAGTAATGCGGACTCAGGTTCTGCAGAGGGGTTTCAATGGACCCCTAACAAAACTATAGGTGAGTCCTAAGCCCCAAGATCTCATGGTTGTGGATACAGTGAGAACCTAGCCGGCCCAAATTTGACCACAACCGGACCTCAAGCCCCCTCCTTCTTGTTGACTGTTGGTGTGGGAGTGGCCCCAGGATATCTTCTCCCCAAAGCACTTTAATCACACAGTCTGCAGTGCTGGGAGATCAGATGAGCTATACATTACCTGTGGTTGTGAGAGGACTCACTGGATCCTGTTACTACCCGCAATGCCATAGGTACAAGCTATGCTAAGACCCATGCCCGCCACTGAGCCTATTGAGCTCCAAAAACAGCCCCCCCTGATGTCTGCCAAAAATATTTCCAAGCCTTTGTCAGAGAGGTGTACTCCATCCGGCCGAAAGAGCTCAGGCCTGTTATCACAGATCTCACAGTAACCAATCACCGATCCAAGGCCATCACATACCATCTACACACTTCTCTGTTAACACTTCTCCATGCAGTGTTAACATGCTGGGCGTGGTGTGCCTCACACCAAAGAAGCTGAGGGATGACTGTGGACCACATCATGCTCATCTCTAGATACGCTGCCCTCAGCCATCTGAGGTCTCAAAATTAATAATAAAATAATAATTATTACAATTAATGAACTAACTAGCAAGTAATGTAATAAAATATGCTATTATAAATTCTAACCAATTGAATCCTTACTGAATATAAAATATCCTACATCCCCACCCTTAATTATGAATACCACCAAAATATGGCTACCTCCCAAGGTCAGAAATCAATTGTCCTCTTGATTCCAATAATTAATCCCAAAACCTATGAACTCCTAAATGGAAGGGGGTTTGGGGGCAGTGCTTCAATTTTAAACTGGCTCTACTTTAAATTGCTGTGATAAGCCTCTTTGTCCTCCTTTTCTATTCTGTCCCTCTGTTTTTGTTTGTTTGTTTGTTTTACTATAAGCTGATCTCTATCTAATAATGCTTGGGAAGCGGGCGCAGCCGCCTGGCCCTAAGGGCCAATCCTCACCCAACTTCTACTCAATTAGTTCCCTCCTTGTTAAATTAAATATAAAAGTAAATTAGGTGTCTTTGTGCTGTTGCCCAGAACAGACGAAGCACTACAAGCAAACCGCAGGGGAGGCACCGATGTAAACCCCCCCCCCCCGGTCCGATAGTAAGCAGCAAAGTAGAGTGATGCAACAAGAAAACAAGGTCCTGGCTGCAGAACTCTAGCTTCCTTTGTTGTCACAAAGGAAGAGGCTGAAGGTAGGAGGGGCAGTTCTTTAATGATCATATCCCTTCCCCCACCCTTCTCGGGTCACTCTTGCAAGACTGTGATGTCTCGCGCTATCCCGGGAAGGGGATAATGGCAGCCCACACTGCCGAAAAGGCTCTCCAGTGGACTGGGCATATGGAGTGATACAAGTGTTCAAATAACCTGACCCAAGCTGTACAGTGGGGTCTTGACTTGAGAACTTAATCCGTATTGGAAGGCGGTTCTCAAGTCAAAAAGTCTGTAGGTCAAGTCTCCATTGACCTACAGTGCATTGAAAACTGATTAATCCCGTAACAGGCCGTTTTTGTTCCATTTGGGGTTTTTTCTGGTCTGTAAGTCAATTCTCAGGCTGCAAGTCAAACCTAAATTTTGCGGCCAGAGAAGTCTGTAACTCAAAAAGTCTGTAAGTCAAGCTGTCTGTAAGTCAAGGGTCCACTGTATAAGGCTTTATAATAACTGGCACTTTGAACTGGCCCCAGAAACAGACTGGCAGCCAGTGAAACTGTTATATAAGAAAAGAGTGACATGCTCCCTATAACCAGTGCCAGTCAGCAGTCTGGCTGCAGCATTTTGAACCTGCTGAAGTTTCTGAATGTTCTTCAAAGGCAGACACACATAGAGCACATTGCAGTAATTCAAATGGTACGTAACTAAGTAATTCCCACTCATTCATTCATTCATTCATTCATTCATTCATTCATTCATTCATTTATTTATTTATTTATTTATTTATTTATTTATTTATTTATTTATTTAACTCATATGCCACCCACACTACCCAAAGGTCTCTGGGCGGCTTACAGCATTTAAAATACAATAAAAAGACAAAACGATTAAAATATGTACTTTAAAAATTGCCATTGGACCCACAGCTATTATTTCAATTAAAAGCCTTCTGGAACAGGAAGGTTTTGACCTGGCACCAAAATGTCATCAGCGTCAGCGCCAGATGAATCTCAGTCGGGAGGGCATTCCATAGTCTGGGGGCAGCTGCCAAAAAGGCCCGTTCTCTACAAGCCATCCCTCTTACCTCCTTGAAGGACGGCTCTTTCAGGAGGGCCCCCTGGCTAGATCTTAACTGCTGGGTAGGTTCACCAAACTTCAGACAACCGAGAGATTTCATATAGATGTTAAAGAGCACAGGGGACAAAGAAGACACCACAGACCAATGGCCAAGGTGTTGAACAGGATTTCCCCAACACCACCTTCTGCGGTTGACTATCCAGGAAGGATTGGAACAACTGTAAAACAGTGCCTCCAAGTCTCATCCCAGAGAGACATCTAGAAGGATACCATGGCCAATGGTATTGAAAGCTGCTGAGAGGTCCAGCAGTAACAATAGGGACTCTCTTTCACTTTCCAATTCCAAGCATAAGTCATCCACCAAGGCAGCCAAAACTGTCTCTGTTCCATAACCAGGCCTGAAGCCAGTCTCCTTCTGGAGCTTGTGGAGCTGAGATGCCACCACATACTACAAGATCTTGCCCAAAAATGGAATATTGGAGACTGTCTGATAATTATCCAAGTAGGATTCAAGGAGGGCTTTTTAACCACAGCTCTTACTTGTTGCAAGCAGGCATTCACCACCTCTCTAACATCTCTCTCGATTTATATAATTATATCTCAAAAACTATTTTGGCTGGAAAGCTTCGTGGTTTAGGTATCTGGCTGCAGAGTCAGAAATTGGGAGTTTGATTCCCCACTATGCCTCTTGCAGTATAGCCAGTCAGTGTAGCTTTAGGCAAGCTACACAGTCCCAGAGCACCACCCCCCGGAAGAAAACAGTGATAAATAACTTCTCCTTCCCTAATAAACACTGGAAAGTGTCGCCATAAGTCAGAATTGATGACAGCACAAGGTTATTCTTATTAAATATATTGATGCCCTCTAAATTTTGCTGTCTCAGTTGCTCCACCCTAAGTACAGCCCTGCACAGGTGGGAGATTGGCTCTCCTGTCAAAAATCTTCCAGAACCAAAATACGTGTGCTTTCTTTGGTGGAAAACTTTGCATTTCTTGAGTTAAGGGAGAACCAGAGTAACAGAATGTTCATGCTATGAATTCTTTTGAGGATGACAAAATCAGGAGAAGAAATCCAGTGCATATTCTCATTGGTTCAAAAACTGAGCCCTACTGGCCTACAGGATTCATGTAAGCCAAGGGTGTAAGGACAACAGCTGGCCGATGGGGAAAACATTTGACATTATACTATTCTTCTGTTTTTGCCTGGTTGAGAAGGAAGCTGCTTACAAGGACAGACAAAAAGTTTTTGTTTTGAATAATATGGCGGTAGAATTTCCACAGAAGAACAGACACTAGAAATATGTATTTTATTTCATTTTAATGCTGGAAAAATATATGGTTGCTTGGTTCTTAGAATCAGCATGCTTTGCTTGCATTGTTTACCATCAAGAATTGAACTTTATATAACCCTTAAGGAACAGAAGAGTGTACCCAGAACGTGAGGGTTGGTGAGCTTAAGGACTTTCCTTACATCTTTTCTAATTTCACACTCATATTTTCTTTTGGGAAGGCTAGTCTGGAGAAAGTGGGAAGACAGAACCATGAGATTAGTTTAGATATCAAATTAATTACTACCCATTGATATTGCCACTACTGGAGGACCCAGGGATACTTATTTCATTCAATAATGAAAGCTCTGGAGCAGACTAATTTAGAAATACTATTGACTGTTCATTACTGGGGTGCTGCTGCCCAAATAGCTGAGAGCATGTGTGCTGTTAATGTGATCTTAAACATTACCATCTACGGTAAATCAGAAACAGGGCACACAAGTACCATAGCTGCTGTTTAATGATGTATGAAAAAGCTGCCTGGTAAAGTGCACCATTAAGAAAAGCTAAAACCAGAGCTGAACAAAGACTTGATGAAATATTGATACCTTTGCAGCCAATACTGGGCCTTCATTCCTGAAAAGTGACTGAAGTCAGGCACATATTCTTGTTCTCCCCCCCCCGCCCCACCTCTCTCTCTCTCTCTCTCTCTCTCTCTCTCTCTCTCTTCCCCACCCCCTTTTCTCTAAAATCATACTTAACTATGGTAAAGTAATCTCAGGCACTGAAGCTGGACTGAGGAAATGCCACCTGGGGAAAAAAACATGAAGAGAAAAAGGTAATGCAGTTAAGCCTTGACTACCTCCATTTCACATCAGTTTATTAGCAGGAGACATACCTTAGACACTTTCAAACGGTCTATTACCAGGAGACTGATTAGCATTGGCCTTTACACTGGACGATTAGTAAGAGATTTCTGATCAATCAAAAGACATCATTTTTCATTTGTCTTCCCTCAAAGGAGAAGACAGTTGGGTGGAAGAAGGGCCACACAGTGAAAACAAAGCAGTATGAAGACAGTAATCTCCATCTTTCCCTTCCCATCCACCCAAACCAGGAAAACATAAAATATGGCAATGCTACAAACAGTTTTAGTCCGTTTATTTATTTATTTATTTATTTATTTATTTATTTATTTATTTATTTATTTATTTATTTATTTATTTATTTATTTATTTATTTATTTATTTATTTATTTATTTATTTATTTATTTTTACCCCATCTTTCTCCTTAAAAGGGACCTAAGGAGACTTACATCAATAAAAGCAAAAAAACAGTAAGTATACAAATTCCAAAATGGGAACTTTGATTTTGATGATGGTTATCATGTACAGTATATGATTTTCAAGGAATCGTGGGTTGTTTTCAGGGCCAACACAGGTGATAAAAGGTAAGGGGAGAGGAAGCCATTTCATGTTATCATGAATAGTTGAAGGGAGAAGGATTGACTGTAGCCTTCTTTCTTCCCTCCCTTTTACCTTCTATTCATTGCAATGTATTTCAGTTAGGGCTGCACGATGGTCTCTTGGATTGGATTCTAGTCTAATTCAGTCTAAGCCAATTCAGATCTGAGTAGAAATTCAGAAATCTGAGTCTACCCACCTCTCTTTGATATGGGTTGGAAAATCAAAACCACTGTGTGGTGTTTCTGCCATTCTAAACTGTCTTTCTATATATTTTGAATACTGTATAGTTATTACAAGGTTCCGTGAGATAAGACTGTAGATGTACAAGAAGGAGAAACAATGGTTATAGCTACCACTAAACTCCAACAAAGATACTTCAAGAACTGTGAACAGAGAATGCTGTTCATATACATGCCTCGCCCAGCTTGGCAACTGAAAAGAACAGATATCTCATATATTAAGATTTGGATGTAATAAACAAATCACTACTCAAGTAAAAAAAAAAAACTTAACAAGGAAGGCAAAAAAACCCAAATTTGGTCAAGTTATTCAAGGCTTGGAGGTGAAGTGACAGAGACTCTGGTTGAAATCATGTTGCATAGGGCAGTAAGCCACAACAAGAGTAGGCCCACTGAATCAAAGTGGATTTGGTGAGCTAACTCCTTTATAAGTCCATTGATTCAATGGGCCTAAGCTAGTTGTGACCTCAGGTTTTCCTTTTCAATCTTCTATAGCTAAGGCATTGTTCCTATGATAGCTGGAAGCAGAAGCTGCCACATACCTGGCAATTGCCATATCAGAAAGCTGGAGATCAGATATAACCTAAATTTATCAAATTTTGTGGCTTCAACATCTAGTTAGGATGATTTTTAAAATTTTCCTGTTTCTTTTTTTTCCAATGCAGGCTCTGCAGTTACCATCCACAGTCCTGGAAGACTGTCACTTTTACATTTCCATTCTCGAGTTGAGATGTTATCAATCCAGGTTTTGGAATTTTCTCCTAGACCAAACAGCTCTCTACCTTTCTGTTTTCCTGTGAGGAAAGTCAAGGTCACCCGGTAACTTTCATGGCCCTATGAGGACTTGAATGTGGATCTCCAAGCCTAATCGAACCATACATGCTTTCCCCATTGGTCTTCAACAAACTTTCAAACTAAGTAAATATACCACAATACCTTTTTATACTTAACTAAATTTGAACAAATATGCCCATGAGCTAAAAGCTGTGTACATGGGTCTCCTCTTCCCTACTATATCCTCACAAGAGGAAAACAACAACAGGTGTACTAGAGGTAGTTGGAGTTCAACTCTTCTCAGGTAGCAATAACTTTTGTTATTTAAACCTGCAGTTGTTCTTGTTTTTGTTGATGCCCCAACTAATGCCAATCTGAAAATATTTCTGGGAAATATGCAAATCATTCACTTCTATTCTAAAAAACACTTGCCTGAATCCATTAGCAAATGCCCAACATTATAAATTATTTTATGTTGATAAATAATAATATGTTATGTATAAACAGGAGCCAAAAAGCTATGTCGTCTCACTGTTATACCTTGTGTGGTCTTATTAATTTAGTAAAACTTTCCCTAGATTAAAATTTTATCCCAAAATTTATTATATATGTTTGGGATGGTTTTTTTTTCCAAATCCTGATCTTTCCTTCCTATCAGGGGGCAACCGCATTGACAAATAATGTGGGAATTGTTCCTGGATTCTGATGGCCAGATTTACATTACTTTCCATTGACTAGAGTACATGGCATACAAACCAATATGAAGCAGCTCAGAATTTTCACACCTTAATCTGTAGTTTTTTCCTCCTCTGCTGGAGTTTCTGGTTTCTTTTAATCAAGTGCATTCACCTTGGTTCAGGCAGTATGATCACATAAGCCGATGTGGAGACGTTTATAGCCATTCTGTTTGATACAAGTGAGAGCCAGGGCAGTGGATAAAGTGGCTGTCATTTGAATCCTCTTCTTTCCAAATCTGGTGCCTGGTTCTGCTTGTTTTTCTCTTCCCTTCCCTTCCTCTTCCATTTCTTTATTTCTTTTTTAAAGGTTTACTGCCAAAGTGCTAGGGCAGCTGGATAACCAAAAGAGGTGGGGTAGAACAAAAATTTGGCAGAGGAGGGGGAGGAAGTTATCAATCAATCTTGTTTCCAGATTGTTACGATAGCTCTGCTGTAACAGTGCCTCCTGCAAATCTGGATGGCCACAGCAGAGCTATCGCAACAACCTAGAAACAAGGCTGAATGTCTGTTTCCTTCTCTCTCTGCTGAATTCTGCATGGTCAGCTAAAACAAATTAACCCAAGGAAATCAGACTCCCGGGTATAACTTCACAGTGGATCTACTGTATTAACATTTTTTTCCTGCTGTGTAGCTGCACACACAGTTAATTGCTTGATGCACAGGAGGATCTAGTGGAAAAGAGAATTACAGCATTGCACACCTTTGTTGGCCTCTTTACAGGTGCATTGCCACCAACAAGGAAGGTGCACTCTGGATTTTATCAACATGCACTGTTCGATTCCATGTCCATACAGATGTGATTTTTTTCCTTTAAGCTACCTACAAATTCAACTAAAATAGTCATAAACCATGTTCTGCCAGGGCTGCAATCCTGTGGCTCTCTGGAATGGTGTTCTTGGGCCATAAAATAAACCAAATTTTCTTTTCTGGCCCCAGAGTGAAACTAGTCTTAGTTTCCTTGTGCTGGTGCCAGAGGGTATTTCATAGCTTTTTACTTTTTAATCCCCAGCAATGGAGCTCCAAATCCTTAAAGTGGTAGGAAACTGGGCAAAGTCAGTATAGGATGGGTTGTCTGTCATAGAATGGAGCAAGGAAGGCCCAGAAACCTTTGAGGATTCCATAATACCCTCAACAGAATAGATAATTTAGACCAGCACCAAAACTGGTTCCAATTTTTTTCTTCTTCATGGTCTCTGTGAATTCACACCTATGGGTTCCTTCTGCACCTGCAAAAGTACAGTAAGTAACTTGGCCTTCATTCTTATTCCTCATTGTCTGGAGGAAATATATTGGGTTCTCTTCAGAAAAGCAGAAGAACAAAGAAGAACAGAATGTCACTCTTCCACTTTACACCACATGAACACATTATTTTTATCTTAAAGTGTGATTTGAATGGTAGTTTAGTAAAATGTTTTTCTTGACTACATGGTGATTTGTCCCACTGCGTGGTCTACTCTGGGGATGGGCTGATTTGCATCAGTTAAACTAGACAAATAAAGTTGGTCCGACTGAAGGACGACATTGCAAGTCTGCTGTTTTTAGATGTCTACACCAGCAAAGCATGTATTTCTTTACAGTGCTTCCATGCCAATGTTGAGGAGCTGTACCGGGAGTGAGTAGAGTACAGTATAAAGTTTACTTGAGCATGGAATGGGAGGAGATGCCATCATGGACTCCAGTTCAGCCACCAAAATGTATTTGGATAGCCCCCCAGTCATAACGTGAGGCACATTAAGGTAATTAGGGAAGCAGCAGCAAAGTGCTAATGAAAAAATGGTGTTGGATACACCCTCCCGTGTACCCTATTTAATTAACTTGCTGCCTTCAGGTACAACAAGGGGAACTGTTGCATTATCAGTGTTGAAGAATGATTCAGCTCTCACCCTGGTCAGCTTTTGCACATGGAACGAAATGGAAGCCTTGCTCTGTCTCTGCCTTAGGTGATAACAATGCTTCGGTCAGAGCTTTGCAGAGGCCCGTGAGAACCAGGTTCATTCACAAAGTGGGGATAATTGATAAGAGTGGTAGGACATCTTGGTGGCGTATCTACTCTGTGCTGCTCTCTGAGGGTTAGAAAACACTACAATTCTACATTATGTCAATGTACATTGTGAAATCTCCAAGCAAGAGCATGCAAACTTTAACAAAAGCGCCTGACAATGTTTCCTCTTGGCATCTTTTGTTTAAACAAGTGTTTATCATTATTTATTTATTTTAAATTAAAACCTGTGAGGAATTTTTCAGCCATGGCAAAAGTGTATTGAGGCAGCAGAAAGCATGACATTTCTTTGGCCTATATAATAGGCTGTTCTAAAATCCAAAGGGATCCATTAAAGTCACAATTCATCCTGGAGAAAGCTACTGGCAGATAGAGGGGAAAACAGGATAGTTGGCCAAGGACTTGTATACCTGTTTAAAAACCAAAAATAGCAGTTTTTTTTCAGAGATAGCTCAGAACTTAGAAACTTGGTACAATTGAGTCAAACTTGGAACACAAGGTTTCTCCCCCCAAAAGACTCAGCCTTTCACAAGCAAATATTTCATTAATATGCCAGTTCACTCTACACTTACAGGGACAGTTGCTATCTGCCCTTCTCCCTGACAGAAGTATGACAACAACAGGTACAATTATTCTTGCAATAGAGGTGCAGTGATGAGGAAGGTTGCATCTGTTTCATCTCAGTCTCTCAGCTGTCATTAAAATTCTCTATTATTTATTATTTATTATTATTTAAAATATTTTATACCCCCTTTTTCCTTAAAAAGGACCCAAGGTGCTTATATCATTAAAAGGCAATATTTCAAGCTAAAAAATGAGTATTCAAAGATGAGTATACAAATATTGTCATTAAAAGACAATATTTAAATTAGAAACAATAAGTATACAAATACTAAAAGGGATCAAACAAATACCACTCTGAGAAATGGTAAACAAAAGTAATACTAAAAACACATTTAGAGCAGTAAGGCATGCTAATTCATTTAATAATCCCACTCTATTGTTTCCAAGCAATAATTGGAAGTATAATTGGACAGAGGATTGAGTGCTTCCTTCTTCTGGACACAGAGCTGAAATACAATTGCCAGTTTACATGTGTGTAAATGAAATGGTGCAAGTCATGGTGGGAAACTGCCACTAATTAAAGAGTAGAAATGGGCACAAGTCCATCTGATTTGGTGGTTCATGCTTGATCATTTATTGGCTGAACAAGTGCTTGGCACTTCAAAGCCCCTCGGTTTCCTGCCCTGCCCCCTCCAGATGCTGCCTCTGAGAGGACGCCCACCAGAGGAGTCAGGGTGTTGAAATACTGAACACCTGTTTGGCCAATAAAGGAATGGATACCAATGGCCCAAACAGCGGTTTGTGCCCATTTTTATGAAAGATCTGCTGATGGCATTCCTGGAAATACACTTGATCACATATATGAGCTAAAAGTTCTGTGGAAATGTGTAGATGTTCTCATCATTAATGTTCTCCTCATATGTTCTCAAATAAACATATACCTGTTACTAAACTATTAAGGCACAGAGCTTCTGTCAGGGTAACTCCATGCTGTCTCTTCATCTTCAAGTAGCCAAAGGGTAGTTCGCTCACCCTTCTGGTGCTGCTGGGGGCTCCATGCTCCCTTCCTATCGCTCCAGAGCTCGTGGTCAGCTAGCCACTCCTGGCAGGAGGTGGGACAACGAGCCTCCCTGCCTGGTCAAAGAGTGGCTCAGACCCTGCTCCAAACCTTCATTATGTCCACTTGTGCATTATGTCCATCTCTAGTTAAAACCCTCAGGATAACAAATTATATTTTAATATAGCTGTAGCTAAGGGCTGAATTATAACTCTGGAAAGATAATTTCACAGGTTTTACACTAGAGCTCAAAAAAGTTGTAGGAAAACTGAAGTGTCAGTCCATACTCTCTTCTTGTGGGGGGAGCTGTTTTTAAGGCCTACAAGAGTCTTTTTTTTTAAAAAAAAATCTTTCCTGTCCTACTGTCAGGTGGGCTGATTCCAAAGTCAAGGGCTTGCCAGGTTGACACTAAATAGCATTATACAGGACCAATTAGGAGAGTCCATTATTAGGGTCAAAATACAAAGCACAGATCTTGAAAACAACCAAGGAGAGTCCCAGGGGCACACTTAAGCCACTACAAGTAATAAATAACCAGGATCAGAATGTTGTTGTTTAGTCATTAAGTCGTGTTTGACTCTTTGTGACCCCATGGACAAGAGCACGCCAGGCCCTGCTGTCTTCCACTGCCTCCCGGAGTTTGATCAAATTCATGTTGGTCGCTTGAATGACACTGTCCAACCATCTCGTCTTCTGACGTCCCCTTCCCCTCTTGCCCTCACACTTTCCCAACATCAGGGTCTTTTCCAGGGAGACTTCTCTTCTCACTTCCATGCATAACTACTGGAAAAACCATAGCTTTGACTATGCGGACTTTTGTCGGCAAGGTGATGTCTGCTTTTTAAGATGCTGTCGAGGTTTGTCATTGCTTTCCTCCCAAGAAGCAGGAGTCTTTTAATTTCGTGGCAGTGATCATGGAGCTCAAGAAAGTAAAATCTCCATATCTTCCCCTTCTATTTCCCAGGAGGTGATGGGACCAGTGGCCATGATTTTAGTTTTTTTGATGTTGAGCTTCAGACTATTTTTTGCACTCTCCTCTTTCACCCTCATTATGAGGTTCTTTAATTCCTCCTCACTTTCTGCCATCAGAGTGATATCATCTGCATATCTGAGGTTGATGATATTTCTTCTGGCAATCTCAATTCCAGCTTGGGATTCCTCCAGTCCAGCCTTTCACATAATGTATTCTGTATCTAAGTTAAATAAGCTGGGGGACAATATACAGCCTTGTCGTACTCCTTTCCCAATTTTGAACCAATCAGTCGTTCCATATCCAGTTCTAACTGTTGCTTCCTGTCCCACGTATATATTTCTCAGGAGATCGATAAGGTGATCAGGCACTCTCATTTCTTTAAGAACCTGCCATAGTTTGCTGTGGTCCACATAGTCAAAGGGTTTTGTGTAGTCAGGGATCAGAATACATAACATGAAACTTCTAGAACTAAGCTTCTAGAATTCCACCCAAAGTTCATAGGTAAGCATTTGGCCATTGGGGAAAGGAACTTAGCTGCAAGGCCACCCTTCTGCTCAGTCATGCCAATTTCATTGAACTACATACTGTGCATTTCTTTGCATGTCAAAACCTTTTGACACGCTTTATGAACTGCTACTTGTCCATGTTTTTTTCACTTGGGATAAGAGAATGTGAGAATTGTGCCAGAGAGTCAGGCTAATGGAGGAAGTTTTCCTTCCAAGTCCTTCTTTATAAGGACAGCTGTTTTGTGCCTGTCCAGCTAACAAAGTCAGGGAGTGTTTGAGAGCAAAAGCTGGGATAGGAGAGCATGGTTGATAGGATATGATTGAAGGGGAGGAGCCATGAGACGTGCAATAGGTTATAAAATGGTAGCATTTTAAAAAATGAAGTGGGAGATATTTCATTGAGAAATTTATATTCCGGTTTTATTAAAGCAACAAAGGAAATATTAGGTCTCAGCCAAATATTTTGGCTTTTGGTCTCTCTCACTGTGGACCTCAATTCTGGAATGCATTTCAGCGAAACCTCATATCCCACTGAAGTCAACAAAACACAAATACATGTTTTAGATGCTTTGTATATTAATAACATGCTGCAGTTGGGCCATAAATATTGGTTACCATTTTAGATTTCAGTGACCCAAGGCTCCTTATTTGTCAAAAAACCATAGAAAGAGAATTTTACTTCTTGTCATGTATGTTTCCTAGTCTTTCTCCACAACAATCTCCTCTCTTGAGGCTTTTTGATATAATTCTACACAGCCCTATGCATGTCCTCTTAGAAATAAGTCCCATTGGGTCCATCAGGACTTGCTCATGGCTAAACTGTATCATTAGTTTCACTGAGACAGCCCTCACAGGACATGTAACACTGGGAACAGCAAACTGGCCACTGATACGCGCTATGAAAGGACCTGTTTGTAAACCTGTGGGCAGCCCATTTGACCATCTCTGGTGGCAAGGCCTCCATCTTCATCCTCCCTTTGATAGAGGGCAGGGGAACACAGGCAGCACTACTATGCTAAGCATATGGTTGTTTGACTCCGAATGAGCTAAGAAACAGATATTTTATAATATTAAACTTTATAGGCATAATCCAGCAAAATGTAAACCAAAGTAAAGATCTTACATAATTCCATTCAAAAGCAGGTATCATTGAATTCAGTAGGTATTACTCTGAGTGAGAAACCACTGCAATTTTATGCACATTTACCTACAAGCCAGTTCTACAGAATTCAGTGGGGTCTTCTTTTAAGTATACAGCTGTAGAAATGCTCCTTAAATGTGCTTATCTTATATCCTTGATAAGTTTTTATTGCATTTATTCACTGTTATTTGTTTTTAAAAAATTAACTCATTTCCCCATCAGGAAAGCCTAGAATGGCATTCTCAGTTCCTGTTTAACTTGTTTTATCATTGCAATTGTCCTGTGAAGTAGGGGGAGGTGTGTTTTCCCCCCCCTAACCTCAGGAAAGATATTTTCATCAAGAGCCCTCCTACTCATCCCCCAAAACTCCATGAACTTTATATATAATAAGCAGGTGCATGTATGATATAGTTTGTAGTCCCAAGTCAGTACAGAAACAGGAGCTTGATTTTGCTTCGTAAGAAAATATTTATTTTCTTTCCCTTTTTAAAGTTTCTAGCCCTCTTGGCTTCATTAGTAGAAACTTTCCCAAGTGTGAACAGTTCCCAGGAAGAGGACAGAGAAGCTGCAAATGAATATTCTCATTGATGGCATTTCAGCACCCTGAGCCAGGAACAGCAGAATTGCAAATCATGAAGAAGGAAAAAAAACTAATTTGTACAATTTGTTCAAATTTTACACAATTTGATTTGCATAACATTGTAAAGGGGACGTGGTGGCGCTGCGGGCTAAACCGCAGAAGCCTGTGCTGCAGGGTCAGAAGACCAAGCAGTCGTAAGATCGAATCCACACGACAGAATGAGCGCCCGTCGCTTGTCCCAGCTCCCGCCAACCTAGCAGTTCGAAAGCATGCAAATGCAAGTAGAGAAATAGGGACCACCTCGGTGGGAAGGTAACACCATTCCATGTCTAAGTCGCACTGGCCATGTGACCACGGAAGATTGTCTTCGGACAAAACGCTGGCTCTGTGGCTTGGAAATGGGGATGAGCACCGCCCCTTAGAGTTGAACACAACTGGACAAAAAATTGTCAAGGGGAACCTTTACCTTTACCTTAACATTGTAAAACCAGCTCCCTCCCTCTGCACACAACTGGGCTTTCCTTGACACAGAACAACCTTTCTCCCTCATTCCCCTCACAGGCTGAGGCAAATGTCACCAGGTATGCTTTTTGCCAAAATTCCAGGACACAATCGAAAGAAGGTTGCTGTGGGGGACTTGTATGCGCTCATGAGATTCTCTCTCTCTTTGGACATAGGCCTGTCCATCTCACTTTCTCCTAAGTGTGGTTTGTAGAAGAAGGAATCACGAAAGGGATTGCTCAAATCATTGAGGCACATCGAGTGCACGCCTTGTGCTTGCAACTCTCTCTCTCCCCCCCCCCGCCGCCACTTCCCTGCAGAATGGCTCCGAGACAAGCCAGCTTGCTAAGATTATAATTATCTCCCAATGAGCAAGGGATGGGAGGGACCAGCCTCCAGCACTTTTGCTCTTCTGCTTAAACAAAGAAAAGCTTGACAAATACGTTTGCATCATCAAGCCTTCGGGTCGGCACATTTCCCTTTCATTCACACTGTCATAAAATATTCAGGAGGCAGTATCTTTTTTGATTACTAATTTATGCTGTTTACAGACCCAGCAAGGGAAAAGGGGGGGAAGAGGCAGGGGGGAAACGGGTGCTTTGCTATTAGGGAAAGCATTGACATTTGTTGAATGGGATGCCGTTCCTCGGCAGGCAGAGTGTGAGTTTCTTTAGGAAGCAAATCACTAAAATCACAAAGTAAAGGAAACAGTCCAGACAGCCATTCCTTTGGCTTCTTCTCCTTCCAGCTTGTCCTGTCCTGAGGAGGCTGGGCTCCACTATGGGCTCATTTTCTCATTGCCTCTCTTCTCCTTTGCCTCTCTCACTGAGTGCCATGAACACCAGTAGGAAGATATCAAGCAAGGCTTAAAACAACCAAAAAGCTGTCCTAGGTACCTTTTAGGCTGCAATTCTAAATAAGTTTCCCTAAATGTAATGACAAGTGAAGACAGCAGGGATGACTTTTCAGCAGAGATACATAAAAATGCACTTTTTAAAAAGGTGTAGTTCTTTGTCATATTTATATTCCTGGCAAAGAACTGGACTCAGGTCAGCCTGCTTTGTAAGTAAGCCAGATGGGAATTCTGGGAGAAAGGCAGGATACAAAAACAGTAAGTAAGTAAGTAAGTAAGTAAGTAAGTAAGTAAGTAAGTAAGTAAGTAAGTAAGTAAGTAAGTAAGTAAGTAAGTAAGTAAGTAAGTAAGTAAGTAAGTAAGTAAGTAAGTAAGTAAGTAAGTACAAAAATCAAACAAAATATAATTTTGAAATAGGACTAAAATACAGTGGTGCTTCGCATAGAGATCGCTCCGTTTAACGAAGAAATTGCTTTGCGATGATGTTTTTGCGATGTTCCCTATGGGGAAAGCGATCATCGCAAAGCCCCCATTTTCGGCAGTTCCAAAATGGCCGCCGGGTAAGGCCGCCCGCTGTGTTGCCTCACTTTAGAGGCACCGAAAATGGCCACCCCTATGGAGGATTTTTGCTTAAGGTTAGTTTTTAAGCCCATAGGAATGCATTAATGGCATTTTAATGCATTTCTATGAGCTTTTTAATATCGCTTAGCGATGAAATCGCTTAGCAGCGATTTTTGCTGCACAGATTAACAACGCTAAGCGAGGCACCACTGTATAAAAGAGATGTGAAATACAAACACACATTATGCATGAGTCAAAGAAAAAACAGCACCAGAGCCCTTTCCTCAGAAAACAGTTGTTTGCCAATAATACTGTAACTGTGTACCATTAAGTCAATTCCGAGTAAACCCTTTCTAGGGTTTCCTAGGTAAAGAATACATAAGTTTACCCTTCCCTACTTCTTGATGTGCCCTGGGACTCTATGGCTTGTGCAAGGCTACATAGTCTGGCTCTGTTCACAGGAGGCACAGGCGGGGAATCCAACTCCCAACCTCTGGCTCTGCAGCCAAATGCCTAACTCACGGAGCTATTCAGCCAACTTATTTGCCAGTAGCCCAGCTGAATAAAAAGTCATTTGGTGATGGCAAAAGAACAACGGAGAGGGGGCCAACCTGGCCTTTCATGGGAGGGAGTTGGAGATCCTGGGAGAAGCCACTGGGGAAGCTTGCTTGTACTCCACAAGCACTAGACATGATGTGGCTTCTTTCTGATACTTAAAGTTGCCCAGGTATATTATATAAAGCATAAACAACAAAGAGGTAATGAACAAGGATGTAGCAAACGTATTCTCAAAGGCTAACACTTACAAAGGGTGTCTCATTATACTGAGACTGTACCTTGTTTTTTTTTGCTTTGCTTTGTTTTGTTTTAAATGGCTGCTGTAGAAAGATTTGTTTGCTCCTGGATGACTATGTGAAGGCAAGGGCTTTTTAAAATGTTACAAGCAGTTTTCATGGGGAAAAATGCACAGAAGAACTTGGTGTTTGGGGGGAAGGGGTGGAAAAAATTGTCCTTTTTTCACAATGCAAATTTTGTGCAAAAAAAAAAGCTTTCTGCTCCTCCCTCACCCACTCAAAAAACAGCTCCTGGAATATGAAAATTTCCTCATACTGCAAGGATAAATTCAGTGTCCTTAATTGTAGCATCTTAAAGATGAGCAAGTTTTATTTGGCAACTGAAATCACAGGACGGAGTCTATGAAATTTATGCCAGATGAAACCTGCTAGTCTTTAAGATGCCAGAAAACATGCCATTGTTTTTACTGCAGCAGATCAACAACAAAGAAAATTTTGTAAAAGCTCCTACAAGTGCTTCCACACTTGGAAGGAAGGAAGGAAGGAAGGAAGGAAGGAAAAGGGTGGAAATAATCTTGTGATATTTTCATGTGTAAGGAATTTATTGCAGTGCTGAGCTTCATAAATTAAAACTTACTTCTTCAGGTGTCTCAAGTATAGTTTCAACCCTCCTAATATTGTTATGTGATGTCAAGTTGGAATTGACCTATAGTGACCCTGAAAGGGCTTTCAAGGTAAGTGAGATACTTAAGGAGTGGTTTTACCAGTTCCATCCCCCCACTGAATTTCCATGACTAAGTGAGGATTTGAACCCTGGTCTTCAGAGTCCTAGTCTGTCACTCCATCCACTACACCACTCTGGGTATCTACCCTAATAGTATAGTATAGCATTATATTATATATATTTTACTTCTCAGGAAAAATCAGGAAAAATGCCACATGATTGTAGAACCAATACAAATGCAGTAACAGGTGATACCTTTAATCAAGCTTTCAATGATAAATCATATACTTCAAGGCTGTACATCATGTTCTTGGGAGTAATTCCTAAATTATATGCTGTTATTAATGTCCCAAAGTCACATGGCTGATGTTGAGGCCACACCAGCTTCTGAGTTAGAAATGGGTGCAGTAGCAAAAGGCCTATTCGACCACATGTCTTGCTAAAATTAATGTTAGACTTTTTTTCTATTTGTATAAACTGAGATGTCTACCTCTTGAAAATTTGTCAGACTAGTTGCTAACTTGTCTTTCTGCTTTTTAATTATCCCTCCCACCCTCAAAATTGGGAAGGGCACACATTTCATTCCTTCATTTTAAGTTTTTATAACCTGCCCTTACAAAAAAGTCTTTTTTCCTGAGTGGCTCTACAAAACACAAGAATAATTGGTACATCATGTGACTGTTTTACACTTTGGCTTCACACAGCAGCAGTCCAATACCAGTGTTTTTCCTCACGCAAAATGTTTGAAGAACATCATAGCTACCTACCTATCCTGATCTGAAACCTGAGGAAGAGTGGCTAGCTACATGGACAATATGAACTTCCGTAAGCTCCGCAGAAGAGAACCTTGATTATATCAGGAAAACATTTACTTGTATTCCTAGAACTCTGATATATCTATTTCTATTTATGTAAACTGTGGTTCAGCCCATTTTAAAAAAGTCAGTACAGTTACAAGGAATTCCTGCTCTTGGTTATGGCATATTATCTTGATGAACTTTTGGCTTTCTGAACTCTCAAAAACAGTGAAATCAACCTTGCCAATAGCACAAAGGACCGAAGCACCTACATGTGCAATTTTGGATTTTCTTGTGTCATTCCTCTCCCCCTTAATTGGCATTGATGGCAAAGCCAATAATGTTTAAGAACAGAGGGATCTATAGTTACATCTGGCACAAACTGCCAAATGATGTAGTCCTGGATCAAGACATTAATTGCTAAAAGATGGATGAGAGACATACCAGAACTATAATGTCTTCATTTTTAAAGGTTAGATTTGTTTTTATGAAGTTTTTCAAAACTATTTTAAAAGTTCAAATGTATCATACATTTCAGCTGCTCCTTAATTATAAATTGTGAGTGGGGAAAAATAAGGATTACCTGAGATTCATTGTCTGCTATAGGATAAAGTTATATGAAAGTATTTCCTCACAAACTGCCCTCAACCATTGTCTTAAAGATTGTAAGAACAATGGAATGGGAAAGAAAAGGAAGAAATGAAAAAGACACACTAGAGGTCACTGTTGCTACTTGAGCCAAAAACTGAATTGTTTCTTCCAAACTTGTTTAAGACACTAATGACAGATACTGAAGATCAAACATTTCAGCACAGAAAAAAAGTACTTCTGGGTGTACATTTCAAAGCAGAAAAGAAGAGCATTTGAAAGAATAAAGGAAGATACTGATATGAATTGGAAGGTTGTGTTAATGAATATGAAGAGAGCATAACCTGGCAGGATATGTTGTTCTTTTGTATGGTGTCTTTTCATGCGTCTGGCATCCCAGGTCTATTACACTGTGAAATAAGACAAGATATATTTAGAGATAAATAAGTCTCATACTGAGAGAGAGAGAGAGAGAGAGAGAGAGAGAGAGAGAGATGGAGAGGTAAAGGAGAGTGATGGAGAGACAAAGCTGACTGAAATAATAAAATATAATACACCAATCAAAAGTTCTTAAAGAAGCCACACAGTAATATATAGTAAAAAAAAGGTTTTGTTTCCCCTAAATTATTTAGCAAAGGAAGCAATTCTTTGTTATCAATTATTTTCTCTCATAAATACATTAATTTCAATTGAGAAGCAATAACTTCTTTAAATATACAGACACTCGCATAGAAATATATGATATAACACTCTGTTTTGCATGCTACTTTTAAATCAATTTGTTATTACTGTTGTTATATTTCTACTAAAGATATGACTTATCTGTGAGAAAAAGGTGTAGAAATGAGGCAGAGCAAGGATATTTGTATGTTATGAAAGCAAATATAAGGGGAGGGTAACATATCACTCTTGTAACTGGCCATGTTCTAGAATCTTCTTTCCTTTTCTTTTAGATAGCTAAGTACACTGATTCTTTTTTACACTTAGGGGTGTGTGTGTGTGTGTGTGTGTGTGTGTGTGTGTGTGTGTGTGTGTGAGAGAGAGAGAGAGAGAGAGAGAGAGAGAAAGAGAGAGAGTGTAGGATAGGTGACCAACAGTCTTGTGCAGGCATTGATTGGGTAGGCTAAAGTAGTGCTATCTTCTCTTCCTCCATTTTATTTCCCATCTTTTTAAATGTCTGCTGTAAGGAAATGAAAGGAAACTGGAAATTATAGTCATATACAAATGGGGTCTGTTAGGGTCTGTGTAAGATGAATTTAAAAGAGATGTTTTCAAGAGGTTGTTGTGCACAGTTGTTTGCCAGGCACACAGATAAGGAAGCAAAGTCGGACAGTCCAGAAGAGGCCCAGAAAGAGACGAAACAGACTGGGGCCTGGATCTTCTCATGATAACTGTGGGCGGTGATCGGAGTGGTCTGAGTTACACCCTCTTGGACTTAATTGGTTGACAGCTTGAAAGTGTAATGAGGAGGGTGGCCCTAGAGAGATGTAAAATGGGAGGTTTTGTGTATGTGATGGATGGTTGGAGGATGTTGTGGAATGTAAAGGAAAAAGGTTTGTTGTTTTGAAAGGGCGGGGAGAGATCACCCAACTTCTCTAGAGGCAATTATGTAGAAAGTTAGCCAAAATGATCACCCGGCCTAGACTTAGCTGTTTATTATTTTTCCTTAGAAATTGTAAGTTTATTTAAACATTGTAACAGTCTGAAAATGCTAACAATTATGTTTTAAAGCTGCAACTGTATTTTAATGAATCTACTTTATTTTCTTAATAAAACAAATATAATTCTTCAACAGAGGACTGGTCTCTTGATACAGCACCACTAGATCGAGATCCAGTGTGGATAAAAGAGGGTCAATGGTTGCTACTGTAATTTGAGAAGTCCTACTTTTGCAAGGCTGGTAATATATTCTAAGGAAACACATAGCCTATGGTTTATTGCTTTGAAAGCAAGCAAAGGTTTCTTTTAAGATCAGGCTTGTCTATGGGGCTTATACTACGCATTTCTGAGGCCTAAAGGACTTACCTCAGGCAATAAAGGTGGTAGTTTTGAGGGACTCCCTGACCGCGATCATTGTCTCTTTAGGGAGACGGGATCGTTACTGGTCTTTATTTGCGGAAACTTTTTTCCTTATTTGTCATCTGCACATTTTTTTCTCCCATGCTTATTATTTTTACTGGTTGGTACACTGTATGTATGCCACAGAGGAAACATCTGCCTGAACTTAGCTACTTGCTGCTCTCCTTTATGGTATGGCCTGGCTGTCCTGTGCTACAGAAACATAGAGGGGGTAATTCTTTTCTTTGCTGTGGGTGCCTGTATGTTCCAGAATGGATGGGTGCCAAATGTGCAGCAGTCTGATTTTAGCTAGGCAAGGAGTGGAAACACCTGTGCAAGCCAGGCTACTGATTGGGGACATTAAGAGGACATGTTCCATAACCCCAAACAGATTTTCCCTGAGCATAACTCTCAGTGGATCAAGGACTTAGCTGTTAGGAGCTTGACCTACAAACAGAATGTCCAATGTTGATGCCTCTATGTAGCACCTGCCTTTCAAAAGCATAGTCCTTTATTTTTCAGATTTTTAGGGTTTTTTTCCCCCTCCCAATCTGGAAACACACAAATACATACAAATAGCTGCAGAAGCCTGAGAATGAATGAGTTCGGGGCACTTCCAAATCAGCTCATGATGAGTCAGTCCCAATTTGTGCAGCAAATATTTGGATACAATTGGATCAGATGGTATTTTCACAGTCCTAATTCCTTCCCCACAGTTTTTAATTTAGAGAGTGCTCACAATCATCATAAAGCAAAATAAAACAGCAAGTCAAAATAAATTCAATGACGGAATCATTACAATCAAATAAAACCAAACACAGCAATGAACCATTAAGACCAACTGAGTGTACAAATAGTTAAAATCATAACGAAAAAATTAAAATACTGTACAGCGGTCCTCCCGCCATATCTGCACTCTCGGTATCTGCGGTTTCACTTGTCAGAAGTCATGACTGCTGCAACTCAGTCTGCAGTGCGTACATGCACTTACCTCCTCCTCTCACCCTCACCCATTCTCCTTAATGAGTTCCCTCAGATATCTGCTGTTGATCGTGGAATGGATTACCCGCGGATAACGGGGGTCTATTGTACATCATAATCCAATATCAAAAGGTGTGTATCTATGCCATTCCTAAAAGCAGTAGAGATAGAAACCGACTGTGATATTGGTGTGATCAAATTAACTCATTATCCCCCTTAAAAGAGAAAACAAGAGAGAATATTGGCTGTGTCAGACAGCTGTGCGATTCCATTATGTCACAGGATTGCCAGAAATAAACAGAGATTGGGGTACTAGGAAGACAACGGTAGAAAACAAATATTACTGTATTAATAGGAAGCATGTCAAAAATTCTCTTGAGGTATTGTGTGAATGGTTAGCAGCACTTATAACGATTCTTTTCTACCTTCCTATGCCACCCTTTTATTAAGGAGCTCAGAATAGCAAACAAAAATTGCTCTGCAAATTTGGTCAGCCTGAGAGATGTAACAGAGGACATCTCCTGTTGAGTTTCAAGAACTCAGCACAGATTTCCTTGGTCTAATTCTTGTGCTGACTCTAAATCCTGAATGTTAAACCCTAATCTATGACAGAACTTGTGGATGATGCCAGATCATGACCATGTTAAGGATGTTCTGTTGAGGAATCAGTGTCTTTTTTTCCTAGACATTTCAAGTAATTTAAATGAAATGACAAACAATACATCATGAATTGCTGACACAGGGGAGAAAACTGCCCTGTTTACAAGCCAGTATGGCTTGAGTGAATAAACCATGCCTTTTAAATGTATCCAAAGAAAGGTGAATGGCTTTATTGGAAAAACGTAAATTGTGAATCAGTCTTGTTACCAAAGCTAAGTTAAGCAGCCGTCTAAATTTTACATGCATTGCAGAACATGTGCATCCAGCCATGTTGATTGGGGGCACTGAGAAAAATTAAGAATATTGAGGTCCTACATTTTGGTTGTCTATAATAAAAGGAGGTGCCTCTTTCTAGTTGATTTCATGCACAAGGCACCTGGAAAATTCCTTGCAGCTCCTGGAGATGATTCTTTTGCCATATGATAGAGGAGAAATGGCCAACTAAACTGGGAGGGAAATTTGCAATATTCATAACCTTTGGAGGAAAAACAATGGCAGGTTTCAAGGCATGTTAAAAAAGAGAGAGAAAGAAAACAACAACATTGCTGTCCCTGAGAGCGCATAAGTCTGCTTCAGCAGAACACATGAGAAGTGGCGTGGGATGCTAAAAATCTGTTTTTGCACTGCTCTAAGCCAGACTTGTCACAAGGAGATAAACACAATAGCTCAACAATATGGAATATGGCACACATTTTGGCCACCATCCAGCAGAAAGTTAAATGCACTTAAGCTGATTGAAATCAGTAGGCTTAAGCATGCTTCAGTCAGAGTTGGATTGTAGCCTTTGTATATAGAGCATGCCTCATACATATTCGGATAATAATTCATTGTTTAGGTAAGGAAAACCACACCAAAGAAATGGTCCCTTCTCACACTAAACACACTCAGTGGAAACATATGATCAAAAGACACAAGCAGTAGTGTATAAAGCACTAGGTTTGCTTGCTCACATACATTTTGTCCTAATGATGAAGAATCAGGTCTTAACCACTTTGTTCATGTAGTTAACTCCTTGTTGCTTTTTTGGCATGCTTAAGAGAGAAAAAAAGCTACTCCTTCCTCTAGTCTGGCAAACTCTCGATGTGCTGAATTACAGTTTTCATCACACACACACACACACACACACACACACACACACACACACACACACACACACACACACACACACACACACACACACATACACACACACACACACACACAGAGCTAGCATGGCACATGTTTTCTTGAGATAATTAGAAGCTGTAGCCCAGCATATTCGGCGAGTATCCAGCTGGCAAAGACTGGAAACTACTGGCAGAGTCGTAACTAGGGTGAGGAAACGGGGCTTTGACCCTGGGCATCTAAATTAAGAATACTCAAAAATTTACTTCTTGGAAGGGTATGAATCTACCTGTTGGTATCTACTACTGAAAGTCTGTGAACATACCCATCCCGTTGCGCAAGGCACCACTGTATATGCCAGCTTCACATGACCCAAACTTAACCAAAAGGGAGAGCAAAGACCTGGGTACCAAAATTGCTACTTGTAGCTCTTAGTATAGAGCAGGCTTGTCCAACTCGTGGCCCGAGGGCCACATGCGGCCCAGGTCGGCTCGTAATGCGACCCAGTGCAATTTTTTATTTTTAAAGAAATTCCAAAGTTTCAAGTTACACTGCCGGCGCTTGCGGCCGGAATGTGGCCGGGGCATGTCACAACAGTAGAGGGGGAGAGAGGGAAGGAAGGAAGGAGGGGGAGGGGAGGGGACAGAGGGGTTGCCACTGCATTGTGCCATCGGCGTCAATAGGTGGACCCCCTCCCGGCCCCATAAAGCCGCTGGAGTCGAAGCTGGCAGCCTCTGCTGTCTTGAGATCGCAGCTGTCAGTAAGCGCGCTTGGAGCGGGGCTGCGGAGGATGGCTAGGGCTGCCTCCCCCATGTGGCCCAAACCAAACGTATGTGCGGCCCAAACCAAATTTTCATCCTCTAATGTGGCCCAGGGAATGTGAAAGGTTGGACACCCCTGGTCACTAAAAAAATGAGAAGGAAACTGAATGACCTCATAAGAAATTTAACACAGTGTAAGACATGTTCCCTCTTGAGAAAAGAAACTTGATACCGATGCTATCATGTACAAAAGTGCTTTATGTTACATAATGGCTATTCTGTGGTTTCCTTCTGCAAGGGCTATCAGACTAGGAATGTTGAACTCAAATATTCAACACTGAAAAGTATGGTATATGAACTTCCCTAGTTTAACAGCTGAACAGCTGACCTCAAAACTTTCCAAAGCATCTCACATTGCCATCTCACATGACAATGTAGGAGGCTACAGAAGGTCCACCAAGTTCATACTTGCTCTAGACCCTAGAAAGCTTTGGATGGACCTACAAAATCAGTCATGACTGGTGCAATCCTAAAGGGACCTCACTCAGGGCGATAATTGTCTTAAGACCAGCTGTGGTAAGCCTGGGACTCTAACCCAAGAATCAGGTTAGCTGAGAGTCCTTGTCAAGTACAGATTTGATGGCAAACTTGGATATGTCTTCATAATGTAAAAAGAACCCCAATATGTGTACCATGCAGGAATTATTTGAGTGCCACCCAGTTCATCATCCTCTCATCTGGCCTATCCTCTAAACCTTACATAGGCTTCACAAAAGGACACCAACCACTTGTGATTCTTCCATTTGTCCAACACCTTTTTCAGATTGTATCATGGAAAATATGTTAAAAGACAGAATACCTACTCAGTACCTTCTAATTACTAGTGAGAGGAGCAATCCATTTGGAAACATCTCCAAGCTTCTAAGAGCCGAGGCAGAAAGAACAGAAAAGGTACTGAGAAAACACAGGGGCACTAAAAAAATGATCCCAGGAAAGGTTTTTTTTTTCTTTCATGCCTCCTACATTTAATATTACAGGAGTTTCCCCCTTCACACAAAAACTTTCTGTGTTTTCAACCACTTCTTCCATCTTTTTCCATGTTGCAGAGAATCTATTAAGGAAAGAAAAACACAGTAAGCATCTTCTAAATGCTAATGTGAGCTTCCCTTTACCTGAAAATATCCTTAGTGCGAAAATACTGAGGAACGGCCACCTAATTGTAGCAGTGAGGGCTCTCTTTTCCTGAAGAATTCCTGTTGTCCAGAATCAAGGTACTCTCTGTTCTGCCTAGCAAAAAGGCCAACAATAGTGCTAAATGGTTATCCACCTTGTCTCATCGCCTGAAAGCAAACAAACAAACAAAAAAACACCTTTGACTTCTACCTCCTGGCTGGATGCAATCGTATTTCCAAGCGAACATCACTCCGTTATGCAATTTGAGTTACTCACTTCTGATGGCCTTTAAAGATATTAAAATCTATGCATGTCCACGTAGATGGTGGTATGACAAATGTAACTTCTGTCAGATTAAATCTTTATTAAAAAATAGCCGTCTATAGTCATCACCAAGCCATCCATCCTAGTGATCTCATTCCATATTTCTTCCTATTGTTGAAACAAGTAATAGATTAATGACCATAGGAATCCCAACAGAGAGAAGAAACTCCTTATAAGGTCTGTTTCGGAGACAGATCTTGGAAATCCGAAAACTGAACTACTTTGTTGGCAAGGAAGGTTACATCTGTACCATTTACATTTCAAAATCCTGAACCTAGGTCAGCAAAGTTCAGCCAAATTAAATCCATCTGGAGAAGTGAAACTAAAGTGTACCTCTCAGAAATGGATCCAGAGTGTCAAACTGTAATTTGGGGCCATATTTTAAAGCCTCTTCCAGACTGTTGTGGATTAGTGTGATCATGGAGGATGAACTGAAGAGACATAACCCAGGTTAAGCTAACCTTAAATGCAGTAACTCAATATGAAGCAACAGAAGAGAGCCAATTGGCTTAAATTCTTCTTCTTCTTCTTCTTTTATGCTGCTGCACTGACAGATCTCAAAGAGCGTATCTGGCCTCCATAAAGACGCGAAGGCCAGGTGATTTCCAAATTGAGACATATCTTTCCTCTACACATAAAACAGTTTCTTGGTATTGCTGCTTCATTTCTTTTAGGGATGGGGAATTGTCAGCTTTGTGTTCTCCAACGATTAAATTTCTTAACCTCAAGACCACTCAGTCTTGAATGTGAAGAAATGGGTGGATGCTGGTAAATCTTTCGAAAGTAAAGTGAAATTGAATCCTTTGCCATTTGTGTTGGCCCACATACAACCATTCACTTCAGGATGAGGAGGAGGCTGTACTTGTCTTCCATGTCATTGGTAAAAACAAGAGACCTCTTGGGGAAAAGGCCGCTGCCGGGAGAGCGGCTCCTTTGCCTACCTGCTCGGAAAGATAAGCCACACGGTGCTTGCATCATATCAGCCAAGCAAGCTGGGCATGTGAAAGCCTTTAAGGAGGCTGCCCAGCTGTGCATCATCCTTCCTGTCTGGGTCGGCGTCGAGGAGTGAAGATGGCGCTGCAGATCCAAGCACTTTCGTTTTTACAGCCGAGGATTGTGCAGTGCTCAAAGCTCCTGGATCTTTGGGCTATGTGTCGGCACAGCCCTGCTGGTTAGGGGGAAAGGCCCAGGGGTGACAGAGAATCTTTGCATTCTCTGTTCTTAAAATCAAGTTAAGCTGGGTGGGGGCAAGCTTTGGGAAAGCGAGCCCAAATCCTTATAGCCTCGCCTCAGCAGGCGACACAGGTTGGGGCACCAGCAGTAGCAGGGGCCTTAGCAAACTTAGCTCCAGGCCACAGGGCGGTATATCAGGCCAATGTGAGCAGGGGAGTAGGATTGGCACCTGCACAGACAACAGTTCTGGACACTGGGTATAACTCAGTAGCTAGGTGTGCCCTGCCAGAAGGTGACCAGTCTCTACTACTGGTGAACCACCCTTTGCTGGTCATGGTAGAAAAAAATTGGAAAGTTGAATATGTATTTGAGCTACTGGACAGAGAAGTGGAAGAGAAAAAGAAATACAAGAAGGAGGAGAGGGATAGACAGAAAGTGAGGTGGTGCAAGCCAAACAGATACTGGGCAAATTGGTTACCAGGTTTTTTTTATTTATGTGGGAACGGTGATGTGGGCCCACCCAGAGAGAGCCCTCTTCTTAATTCAATACTGTACATAGATCTGATATATATGGCTTATGTAGATTTCCCTGGGCATGTGTGGCTTCTTTATGATGAGGGGTTCTGTATGTTTGTGGTGCTGCACCCTGGCTTCCACTGGGATGTGCTAAATGATGTGCTTTTGCTGCGTTTCATGATGCCATCCCATCCCATTTTGGGAGATAGGTTTGATAGTGGTCATTTCGTTCAGAGAGCACAAGCAAACATGTTCCGCATAGTAGCGGGCCAGGTGGTTCAACTCCTCCTGGTCTGCTGAGAATTCAATGTTCGAGGGTCATGTAGTAGAAAGCCATGTAGATTCAGGCATCAATGCTCCATTTGCATGGGGCCACATGCACCAGCAACGCGTTCCAGAGGTAGACCAGGTGGAGCAGGAGGAAGGGAGCCAAGGGGAAGGTGCAAGCCACCTCCCAGCAATGCCCATCCAATTAGGGTGTTCATATTGGAGAGGTGGTTAAAGGATTATCCTGATTAAACTGCAGCTAAATTTTTGTTAGATGGTTTTCGTGAGGGTTTTCCTATCCCAGCCAAAGGAGATAGAGTAGCCATGTGGTCAGACAATTTAAAGTCTGTTAAAGGACAGGAGAAAGTAGTTAAGAAAAAGATACAGAAAGGGGTGGCTGAGGGAAGGGTGTTAGAGCCCTTCCAGGCCGCACCAGTTGCACACCTTAGGATATCTCCTTTGGGGGTCATACCAAATAAATGAATTCCATTTGACTCACCATCTATTGTTCCCAGCAGGGGATTCAGTTAACCGTAGGATCCCTCAGGAACTGTGCATTGTGTGATATACATCTTTTGGTGCTGCTGTGCACATGGTGTGGAGTTGTGGGATGGGGCAGAGCTGGGGAAGTGTGACATCAAATTGGCCTTCTGGCTTCTTCCCATTCATCCTGAGGATTTTGACCTATTGGGTTTTGCGTTTGAAGATGGTTTTTATGTGGACAGGGTAATTACTTATGGGGTGTTCAGTCTTGTTCAGCTTTTGAGCAGTTTACTACTTTTTTGGAATGGATACTGAAACACCATGTGCCCCGTGCACGGGTAGTGAATTATTTAGATGATATCTTTTTTGTGGAGTAAATCTCAATGTAAGCGCCTCATGACTGCCTTCCAGGGTCTAACATGGGAACTCGGGGTCCCATTAGCAGAAGAAAAGATGGAGGGACCTTGTTGGGTATTAACTTTCCTGGGGATTGAACTGGATAACATTAAGCAATCCAGTCGCCTCCCAGAAACGAAATTGGAAGACCTAAGAATTAGACTGCACAACATGCTAAGACAGAAAAAAGTTACCTTAAAACAATTGCAGGAGTTGGTGGGCCACCTGCTTGCAAAGTGGTAGCGCCAGGCAGGCCCCCTTTGAGGGGTTTTTGCAGGGAACCCCCCTCCGGGCAGAAGAGGTGGAGGAGGAGGAGGGAAGGGGTTAGGGTCACATCCGCATTACCCCCAGGATTTTCATTTTTACCCCATTTGGGGTAATTTACCCCTGTTCCCTGACCACTGGGTTATGGCATGTATTCCGGGGGGGTGGGGAATGGTATGCATGAAAGTGGCCAGATAAATGGCAAACTTACAGAGTTACAAGGGACCTCATGTTTCTGGAGCTTTTTCCAATAGTTGGGGCTGTGGGTGGATTATGGCTGTGGGCAGATGAGTGGGCTAACTCAGAAGTCGCATTTTGGTGTGACAATCAGGCTGTGGTGCATGTGGTTAACTCATTAACATTTAGGTTGCAAAGGGTCATGGTTCTGGTTAGAAAATTTATGCTGTGCTGTTTGCAGTTCAACATAGTTTTTCAGGCGCGTCATGTGCCAAGTGTTGACAATTCAATAGCTGATGCCCTGTCCCAACAGCAGATGGACCAGTTCAGGGTTTTGGCACTGGAGGCACGGGCTCATCCAGACTTCCTACCATCCGAGGTATGGAATCTTGGAGGGGTGACGCTAATAGAGCCATGAGTTTAGCAGTGACCCCGAGCACTCGTCGCAGCTATGCCCCAGCATGTAATGAATATTTTGCCTTTTGTGAGCAGGAAGGCCTGGACCATAGTTGACTTGCCCCAGATGAGCAGTTAATGCAATTTGATGTATACAGCTATAAGAAGGGGTTGGCTCTGAGATCAATTCAGGGTTGGCATTTTATGCTATGGCACAAGGTTGTAAGGGATTCACAATTGACTTCCGCATTCAGAAGATGATTGAAGTATGGAGTAAGGAGCGAGGGGCCACAAGGGACGCTTGCACACCAATATCACCAGCCATTCTAGTGAAGTTAAGACGCATGTGGGAAATGGTTTTTAGAGATCAATTTGAAGCCTGCCTTTTCAAATCCGCGTCTCTCATAGCATTTTTTGGGGCCCTGCGTATAAGTGAATTAGTGGCAGACGCCAGAGCAGACACATCCCTATCCTCTTTGCAGAGGAAGGGTATGGTCTTGTTAGAGGACCAGTTGATCATTCACTTTAGAGGATTAAAAAAACGGATCAATGGGGAAAAGGTCAGGTGATTGTTTTAGGTCGCTGTTCAGTAGAAATTTGCCCAGTAAAGGCCACGCAGGAATATGTGTGGATTAGGTGAGACAGTGAAGGACGTTTTCTGTGATACAGAGACGAGTCACCACTTACGAAATGCCGGAGTCGCTGCCAACCCAAGGCTTTGGGCAGCACGACTCATTCTTTGCCCCCCCATGGATGGTGTGGGACTCTACAAGTCTCACGAGAGTTATTTGAAGAGAGGGGTGAACACATGGCTATATAAGGGGCTTTCCCCCTTCTAACCATCCTCTTCTTGTCTGGCACCCACCCACCCGCCCTATTCTAGTGTGAGTTTTTCTGGTCGCCTTTTGGGGTTGAATAGGAATTTTGGACCCTCATCCTGATTGGCCATTGGATGGGGGGAATTTTTGCCTATCCCACACTAGTACGGATCATTGGCAATTTTATGGTGGAAATTTGGTCACACTGGCTGATAGTGTGGAAAAAACAGGCATTTTCCGGTGAGTCCCACTGTAATATCAGGTAAGCTAACAGTGCATCGGACCTCCCAGGAATGCGGATTGTGTGATTACAGCACCTGGGGGAAAAACATGCGCTGGGCCACTTCCAGACCAACAGTCATCAAGTAAAGATGGCTTGAGGTCTGGGGTGTTTATTTAGTGGCCTGCTGGGTTCCTGCGGTCTTTAAGACTGCGAGAACAGGGGGCCAGGGACTCACGCATATGTTGATTGATTTACCTCTTCCCACTGGGCCCAGGCACAATAGTTAAACATCTCCATTTAAAGGTTACACAGCCTGAGTTATACAGGGCTGATGGGGTGTATTTATCCAACAAGGGGTTGGATATATTCTTAGAGGATTTGCAAGGGGCCTTAGGGGACGCTGACCAAACACCCCTTCCCTCAGAATGATATCAGCAGAAGTTTAGGCAAGGGGAGGGGAACCTGGGGACTCCAGGGGATGCTGACCAGTTTAGGTTTGCAGACCTGGATGGGGCAGACTTGAGGTTCTACAGCTATTTGAGACACGGAAGCATGCTGGTTGGTAGGACATTGCACTTTTCTTACAGGAACTTGATTGGCAGAGATCTGGACCAGAAGGTCAAGCTGACTTCAGTTTCAGACCGGTTTGCACTACATTAGGCCCCCTTGTAAAATGGTAGATCTAGGTTATAAATAGTTAATAAAGTTGTGGCCCTAGTTACTTATATTACTGTGTCTGGTCTCTTTTTGAGAAACAGAGGTGAAGGAGAATGAAACTGATCCATTGATGAAAATCAGTTTTAATCATTACAAACCAAGAGCTGAAGACATTTTTACTTTGGGGAGGCTAGTTTCATTCTCATGCTCCTCGGCAAGGTGAGGATCTTAATAGTTACTTGTAATAAGGGATGGGATTTGAGTATTGCTGTCTGTTTAACTTGAATATTCAGTAAGTGAGCCCATCAATATTGACAAGTAGTTTCAGTTTTTTCTAAAAAAAAAAAAAAAGATTTCTTATCAGACATATTGAACTGCAATAATCTGAAAACATTAAATAAATTCTGTCAAAGAAAAGTGTATTAAAGAAAAGAGTAACTGTTGGAATTGTAATTAATTTGTTTCCTCCTCCAAATGTGAATTTTGAAATAAAATATTCTCCAGACTTTGGCTGGTAAAATATTTTTTTAAAAAAGATAATTGTTTTATTTGGTTTCTGCTTTCAGTGTCAGGCAGTAGTGGTTTGACAGTACCTCATACTTGGTATGCAGCGTCATGCACAATTTGAAAATACCATGAGTGAATGGATGGGGTAGGGGTGGGGAGGAAGAGCAGTACCAAGGTGATGAACAACTACATGAAATGAAAGCAGGTGAAAGGTATGGAACAAGGAATTCCAGGAGTTGTAGCCAAAGTTTCTGGCTGGTTTTTTATGAGGAAAGGGAGGCAGTTCAACTGTTGACTGTAGGATCACTAGATTCACCTTTATCCATCTCTCCCTCCTATAGATCCTTGGGCAGATGGGGGAAGTCAGAGTGATCTGGTTTGCACTTAAAATGTTCCTATCTTTAGTGTGACCTCCTTAATCTCTCACTTAAGCCATCCTTCCGTTTGGAGGGACTGACGTTTCCCCCCTCCCAGACAGGTCTTCGGATTGCCTCAATTTTCCCTCTTTTGATTAATGACACTCTCCATCCCACCCCCCTTCCCTTCTTTTCTGGTGGTTTTTATTCAGTGGACCAGAGATGACTTCTTGTTGTTAAGTAAGGGGAGGGAAACTAAAAAATCCTATCTTTGTAGCTGAGTTTGTGCATCATAATAACCTTTGCTGGCATATAAAATATAAAACAGACAAAATCAAGCTAGATTGTTAGGTTCAGGGCTTTGTTAGGTTTTGTGCCTCAGCTGTGGCATAAATGTGTCCAAGAAGTGGCTAGAGAGAGCCTGGAAGATGCCCAACACAGATAAAAGCTTACCATGATGCAAAATCAAGGCGCTGTGATTTCAATGTGTGGGAGCAAATGTGGGTCCTAAGCTCCAAATAATTTGGGAAGGTCCATTTGTGGTGAAGAAGAAACCTGGTGCTGTGAATTACTTAATTGAAAGATCTGGAAGTGGGGTTAAGGCAAAAGTTTATTATGCCAATTGTTTAATACTGTATGTGGTAGAGAGGATGTGATTCCTGCATGTGCTATTTGAAAGTAAGGGAATAGAGTAAGAGGTAGGTGATAAGAAGTGATGTTCCTGCTATGGGATCATTCTGGGGTTTGAGAATTATGATGTGCTTGTCCAAAATTACTGTTCAAAGTTTTGATGTTCTGTATTTTAGGAATATTAAGTTTCTTTCATGTTATTTTTCTACAGAAAAGTTTTTGATAAATGCAGTGATTTGAAACTTTAAATGTTAAGTTTAGAATGCATTACATTCATTGGGTTTTCATGTGTGTTCGAACCATAGCAGCTTTATATGTATGACATAGTGAAATAGCAATGCATCTACCAAGCATGGTACATACAATAACATTAATATATCTTATTTATCTAGAATAGTGCAGCATCAATAGAATTTTTTTTAAAAAATTAAAAGAGTAGATGAAAATAAAGGGGTGTGTGTGTTGCATTGTCTCTTTCAATGTCTCTTTCATTGTCTCTTTCAATGCCACAGCCCACCAAATATATCACAAGAGTGTCATCTCAGACAACACCACCGTTTGCTCTATTTTGGTGTGGATTAACCATTTGCATGGGCTACAGAATGGGCTAATTAGGAGAGGAAACCTGCCCCCAAACCTGTACCCCTACTTCTGTGCCAAAAGGACGCAGGACAGCTCTAAAAAAAGAGAGAGATGGGTCTCTCTAAGTCAAAATACATGTGGATGCCTTAAACCAAACAGCCCCAAAGGTAAGCCTTTGGCTATTCTGCCAGTGAGGATGTGCCCTTTTTCAGAGAAATACAGTCATAAGATAGGTGTAGTAGATGCAAGACAGGTGGCAACACAACAGCCATAGTAGCTTGAGTGCATCCAGTGTGACATTTCTGTTCCTCAACACCATTCTCTCATCAATGAAACTTTGAATGAGATTGCAAATAGACCTGGTGAATGGTAGATGTCAGCCATTGCGTGATGGGTGATAATCTATCATCAACTGTCAGTTATTTCTGTCTCCCTGCATTAGCCTTTATTTAAAGTGCAGAAAAAGAATGCTGCCAGACCACAGGAACAAGCCCAGAGTTGTTTGCAGGTGCTGCAATTCACAGCTGTCAATTAAACCCCTGACACTTCCACAATGGCCAAGAGGTGAAGCATATGCACTTGGTATAAATATTTGAAGTGGGGGGAGAAACAAACAAAAAGAATACTTAATCTCAGTTGATCGATATTTCACTCTTCTTTCTGCAAAAATATGTGCAATATCCTACTTAATCTGCTGCATTGTGTGTAGAGAAATACAAGAAGCAGGAAAAGTCAGTCTCGAGTCATTTGTTTCTCCAGGATGTGTAGTGGATTCCAGGGGCTCATTCCAGCTAGAGAGGAAAGGGACATTTCTAAGAAATCCTATTGTCATAAGACCATAACATGTGCCTTAGTCTCCTCTCCCTTTTTCTCTCAAATACTTCAGCACCAGTAGTTAATGTTTGGTCTAGTCTCAATCGTAATCCCCCATATTTGGGACTGGTGATTTCATTCTCTCTCTCCCCTCTTTCTTACTCGTTTTAATTGCATCCTTTAAATTATAAATGCAAGAGGATTTCAGAAGGAAGGAAGGAATTATAAACTAAGGCACATGCATTACCATAACTGATATCAGTTGACCATATGGGGAGTGGGGAAAAGATTTGCTTGGAGCTGGTGCCCTTACTGGATAGCTCAGTGAGAGGCTGACTACATGGGCATTTGGCTCACTGTTTGGTCCGCTGTAGGGATGGGCTGGTTCACTCCAAAAGACAGTGATCAGACATCATTTTTTGCTGGAGCCAATCAGTCCACTCCCAAAGCAGTCCTACTCACATCTTTCTGCCTCTGTCACAGGGCTTCAACTTTTTTTGGTACAGAAAAGGTTGCTTTGGTTTGTATTGTTTCCAGATGTGTGATCGCAGGAAACAATCCAATGCAAGACTTCCTCTTTCAATTTGCCAATATTGCGAAGTGGCTTAAGAAGAGAGCCACCTCAGGATATTGGCAAATTAAACAGTTCCTTGGCTTCATGGAGGGATTTTTTTAAAAGTGTAGTGGGTTAGCACAGGTTTCTGCGGACCAAATAGGGTTACTTGAAGTCCCTATATGATTTGGATGCCAGGATCGTACCAAATGGCATATGAGATCTTCTAGCAAACCTATTTAGTTTGATCCAGCCTGTTCCTTTGAGACCATGCAGACAAGCCCTGAGTTAGGTTTATGGCTATGGAGACAGAGATTGATTCCTTCCTGTGCTTCCAGGGAATAGCACCAGACTGTGCAGCCTTGGGGAAGCTGCATAGTCTCAGGGTGCCCCTAGAAGAAGGGAATGGCAAACTCCTCCTATGTATTCTCTACTTAGAAAGTCCAGAAAGGGCTGCCATAAGTTGGAATCATTCCAGTTTTGAATGAGTTGTTTTAAACTACAGTGAGAGCGCATAGAATCTAACCACATATTCCATCAGTTAGGTTCAAGTTGAAGGAGTGCATGCAAACTGCAAATGTCACATATGCTTCTTATACAAAGTTAATATGATGATGTGTTCATAGCGTGTGCAAAAAGAAGCATTACCTACATTATGCTGGTCACATTCAGCCTAAGGGGCCATTTTAAAAATATATAGAAAGTGATACCCAAGAAACCCAGAACATCTCTCTCCCTTCCTCTTTTTGCAAGTGTAATTTTAAACCTAGACAAACCTTAATGATTGAGACTAGGATAATTTTCCATTGGTTAACTTGCACTGTACAATCTAATTCTTTATCTCAACTCAATTTTCACTTCATTAACATCAGATCTGGTGCTTTGCAATAAATTTTTATAAACAAGAGTTGTTTGTTTCAGTTTCTCAGATGATGCAACTAATAGCTCCATCTGCAATTCATGAGTCAGCTTTTGGATTTTCCCTTGCTTGGTGCCCCTTTTGTGAATGGCAGTGAGCACAAGATGGTATCCTGTAGACCATCCTGATGCCTGCCATTAGTGTTGTCAACATTCAAGCTGCCTTTCGCTATGTAATGCTTGTCGTTTCTTTTTGTGTTGGCAACACAGGCATGATATTTTGCCATTTCCTTCTACTTTGAAGGAAAGCAAAATATCACACAAGCAATCACACAAGCAGAGGCGGATGTGTTATTTTTAAAGAATTAAATATACACTTACATCTGTTTTGAATTTTTCCAATTCAATCCAATAGGTGGGTTACAAGTTGATTTGGATCCAGGGCACAAATTGAATTGGATAGGCACACATTACTCTGTACAGTATTGGAAAGGGTTCCCTGATCTGGACTTAAGAACAAATTGGATAATCTATCCACAGTCCTACTTCTAGCACAAAAGTACACCCATCTAAAGATGCTGTAATTGTAGATATTTTAGCCTGTGGAAAGATGTAAGTGGATAGCCCAGTGAAAGATGGAAAGATTGTAGATTGCAATATCAAAAATGGCATACATTTCTCTTCTAGCCCCACAAGTTGTTCTGATTTATGAGGTGTACAGTTGATCCACTTCTTGTAAAAGTGATTTTTCCTATATTTTTTCACACAAAAGATTCTTTCACAATTTTCAAGAAAGAATCCAATAAGCATGTGCTATCATGTCAATTCTGATTTATGGGGACCCTTTTCAGGGTTTTCCAGGTAGAGTGTACTCTGAAGTGGTTTATCATTCCCTTCTTCTGGGGGCACTCTTGGACAGTTCAGCTTGTAGTCCACAGGCTGGCTTTACGTGTAGGAACACAGTGGGGAATCAAACTTCTGACCTTTGGCTCCACAGCTAGATATCTAAACCTTTGAGCTATCAAGCCAGGTAACACAGAATCATCTTACAGAATTATTTGAGCAGGCCTGTATACATCAAATTGTAGTTGGCAATTGATCATGTGCTAGGTTACTCTAGATGTGGGAAGTGCATCCTCCTTTCCCGTGGATGGACTCAGCCAGGTTAGGTGACATTATGAATATCTATCTATCTATCTATCTATCTATCTATCTATCTATCTATCTATCTATCTATCTATCTATCTATCTATCTATCTATCTATCTATCTATCTATCTATCTGTCTGTCTGTCTGTCTGTCTGTCTGTCTGTCTGTCTGTCTGTCTGTCTGTTTCATAGACATATTCCATTTATTTAGTACAATACAGTGTTGAAAGTAATTAACAATAATGAAACAGTAACCTCAACTACTCAACAAACCAACAGACATACCCATTGACCATATACAATAGATACATAACATTCCCAATGATGACAGATACTGTAAGCAAATGAAATACACTTAAAAGAGGATGCCCTTGAATAGTTCATGAAGCAATAACATATTCAGCATCTTCTTAAAGGATGGGAGGAGGGAGGCCTGATGGGTTTCTCTTGGAAGCCTATTCCACAAACAAGAAAGCCCAATTCCAGGTACCTAATTCTAGATAATTCTTTTCCTCTCTAGGCATGGCTACCTGGAGAAGTAAGGCCTGTGAAGAATGGGTGACATTGGCCAATGTTCTGAGAGAAAGACACTATGCCAAGTAAATGGGCCCCCAAATTGTTAGGGCTTTATGGACTAACACTAAAACCTTGAAGGTGTCTCAGAAAACAGGAAGCCAGGAGAAACGAGCCAGAACTGGTGAGATGTGATCAAAGTTATTCACCCTTGACACCAGTCTTGCCCCTGCATTCTGGACATGCTATAGTATTCGGCTAGCTTCAAAGGATGCTCCATGTAGAGAGTGTTATAGTAGTCAGACTTAGAGATCACCAGCATGTGAACCAAAGACCCACCCACCCCGTTGAAGTAGGGATGTAGCTGGACAATAAGTCTAAGTTGGTTAAAGATGACCTGGACATAGGTGAAATATGATGTTCAAGAGCTAAGGCTGGGTCCAGGAGCACCCCCAAGTTACAGACATGTTCCCTAAGCGGAAGGAGAACTTCCTCCAATCTAGGCAGGATACCCCTTGACCTTTCTGATGGGCCTCCTCTCTGTTTTCTTCAGCTTTATAGTATAATAGATCTGTCTGTACAAGGAAAACCAATTACAAGTAGTCAATTAGAAGGAAAAAATACAGAAATAACAACTACCTGGTTTCCATTATTTCATATAAGAAATGTTATGATTCAACTCTATAAGAAGTCAGGACCTACTAGACCATTGACAGAGCTAGAAAATTACTGTGCAGATAGAAATAATAAACAGAAAAAATGACTAATTTCATTAATTTATAAAAACATTCTGGATAAAAAAATATGGTAGCAGCACAGGACCAAATTTAGTCAGGGAAACAAATTTAAACATCAACATACCAGAAATGTATTTGGGGAGGAAAAAAATGAAATTCCCAACCATACAAATCATTATCAGCAAAATCTAAAGAAATTGTGTTGAAAATAGTCAACAGGTGACACTTCTATCCTACCAAATTATATAAAATTACAATATAGAGAGATACCAGAATTCTGCTGGAGAAAGTGCAGCCATAAAGGAATATTAGAACATATGTGGTTAGTATGCTTGAAAGTTGGAAGTATTCCGTTATGAGGCAATTAATTGGCTAGAAAAAAAAAAAAAACCAAAAAATAGTTTCAAATGAGACCTTATCATTATTTTCATTATTTACTGAATGCAATGAAAGTTTATCAAATAAAGAATTTGGTGCAACTCTCAAAAGCTAAGGCTGGGTCCAGGAGCACCCCCCAAGTTACAAGCATGTTCCATAAGTGGAAGGAGAACTTCCTCCAAGCTACTACCCCTTGACCTTTCTGATGGGCCTCCCAACATCATGACCTCTATCTTCTTGAGCTTCAGCTTTAGCCTCTTAGAATCAAACAATTCCAGAATCAAGGTCATACAGTTTTCCAGGACCCAGATAGCATCCACTGCAGATGATATAAAGGAGATATAGAGCTGTGTTTTGATACAACAGCTCTAAAGAATGCATATTGTATTGCCTTCAAACCAAACTCTGAGAGGGTTCAGCCAGTTTGTCTCCTTCCTGCTCTTCTTTTCCCATTTACAGCATTCCAAGTAAGCAGCTGTAACAATCTGTACTTTCTGTTTCTCAGTGCATTAACAAAGTAGTCTAGCTTTCTGCATTCTATTGTTAGTGTCCCATCAGGTTTACTACCTGTGGGATGACAATTGCACAAGCAGTTTTTGACATATTGTGGCGTGGTCATTGCATGCCTGTTGTGCGACTGATCACAAGGCCAGTTGTGCACCAATTGTGCACTGCCAACAATATCATTCCATATTAGATAAATGCAACAGGATACTGGCCTATGTTTTTATCATTTCATGGTTCTGCTTCATTTTCCTCACTGGTTTTTCATTGGTTACCCTCTCAATCATCAAGTTCAGAAGAAGAAATTGTTCTCCATAAGTGGGAAAGGTTTTTCCCCCTCTGTCATTGTTTTTAAGGAGGGACAAGATTCTAAGTGTTCACAAAATATTCCCCTGTCTCTAACTTTTCTTCTAAAGGATATTCAGTCTGTATGTATGTGCATCAGAACCACACAGGCTATCTTAATTTCCCTTATGTCTCTGAATTGTTATATTTATTTACAAAAAAGGGCTACTTTAGTTTTTCACTCTGACCATAATTTATGTTCTTCAGGCTTACATCCCATTAACCACAAATTTTTTAATATTTGTATAAATGATAGGTTGCACTCTTCCAAATATTTCAGGGTTGGGCTGGAATCCTGCAAAGTTTTCATGCAGTCCTGTTCTGCAAACAAGACTGCACACCACAAACATAATGAAGATAATAATTTATGACTCCACTTTGTATAACAGACTTACCAGTCGATAGACTACTATCTAACAAACCTTCATGGTGGTGGTCTATCTCTACCATATGCACCTGAGATGGCCATCTAATTGTGAGGGACACTACACTGGCCATTTACCAGACAGTTTGTGTCAGGTTTGGCACAGAAGTAATTGAATCAAAAATTGGCCACAACACAACATAAAGGTTAGTGAGGAGAAGCCCAATGGAGAATTGTCTCTTTTCCGGGTGGGGAGTATTCTCTCTTTATGTTAAGATGGTAGTGATTTAATTTCACTCTGATTTGCCGGCATCACTTTTCTCTGCCTGATCTAAAGCAAAAGGGCACTTATGGGGGTGTCTGTTACCCTCAACTAAGTGCCTGTTGTCTCCAAATAGCTTTTAAATGCTTTGCAAATCGGCACTGCAACAGATTAGCACTAAGCCAGTTCATTAAAATAATAAAACAAGTTAAAAGAGACAAAGGGAAGGGGTGGTCCAAGTGGAAATCAGCAATTGGTACCTTGTCAGATCAAAGAGAGTTCCCAGTGTTGGAGTGCTATGCGGACATGTTCACAGCTTTCTCTGCCTCTGCCCCTGCTGACTCCTGAAACATGATCATTGCTTGCATTCATCTGGACAGCTACACTGATTTCACCCATGGGGACACCAGCAGAGACCCCAGTTTGAAAACTTTGGATCAAAGTAGGTTTCCCCCGCTGTGTAGTCACACCCTGTGTATTGCCAAGTTTCTATTTTTAAAAAAGAAATCCCCAGCTTTGTGGTCTGAAGGCATTTTACAGCTGCTTCCATTTGCGTGGGAACATGTGACTGATCTAGATTCAGAAGACTGTCTCTGCCAAACTATACAAAGGTTGGGCTTCTTACATATATTATAGGAATGTTAGTTTTCATTCCCCAAAACATGAAAAATAAAGATTGGCCTAAGCTTGCATAATTAGTGTAAGCTTTGGCATTCACTTTGGTAGTCATATGCTGATTACGGTGAAATGGACTGGGTGTCTGCCTTGAAGGAGGAATATTGTTTTAATTCTTTTTACTCTGTAAAAGATTGTAGCAGCAGGCATTTGGGTAGACAGGCGAAAACATCAGCACCCTTTCAAAATACAAAGAAAGAAATGTTATTCTTGCTGGCTGTGGAAAGGTCTTATATGTTCTACTTATTAAATCAGTCGTTATTATCTGTAGCATACATATTGCACATGTATAATACTTATATATATCAACAACATTGTTAAAACTCATTTTTCCCCCTGTAGAAAGAATTTAAGAGGAAAATATACATTTCTGCTGGAAACAAACTGCCTTTTCCTGCTCTGTAGCAATAGTTTTGTGGGTTTAAAAAACCCAACTGTTCTAAGATGTCTTTATTTTTTGCTCTCACCTGTTTATAGTTCTTTGGTGGTGCCCTGCTCTATAAGTAAATATGGAAAAAGAAAGAGCTGCATTCATGCTTTCAAGGAGATGTCATCACATGCTGTTAATTGCCATACTTTCATCTGGCTGCAAAGTTTAAGGCAGGCTAAAATAAATTTAGGAAGATGTGGGTATAAGAAAACAGGTTGGGTTTGTAAGTTAAAGTCCAGGATCAAATTTATACTCAGCTGCAGAGCAAATTTGGTGGGCTTGGAGAAGTTACATTAATCCAACTTACTTCACAAGATGAGTTCTAAAATTTATGATAGATATATACTTTGACCCAGTATTTCAAAATACTCTGGGTTATTAACAGTCTGGTTCACCATGGAACTTGACTGGAAAGGCAAGGGGGTTCTAGAGTGATGGATGGAATTTGTTGATTCCCCAGTCCAAGAAAGCATCATGAACACTTATCGTACATGAAGAGTGGGTGTTTTCCTGACCAGGCAACTACACTCTTATCTCCATGCAGTGATCAGATATAAGAACTGTATCTGTTTTCACTTAGAAAATGGCAACCTTTTTCTAGCACTGATAATTCTATTGCCCTAAAGGAGAGTGGCTCTTCCTCACTGCTTTCTGCTTCTGTCTCCATGGAAAAAGGAGTCCAGTGATGTCACAGAGTAGGATTCAGAAGAAAAACGTCCACCCTCTGACATCATCTAAGCCCTGAGGAAGTCCAAGGATTCAATCTGCCTCCCTCTCTGGGATCAGCATTATGTCCACCCCTGCTCTACTACATTTACCACCCTTCTACATTATTATTTCTTGCTCCTGGAAACTCTGGCTGTTATAGCAGCAGTATTTCTAAGGCATTTTGAAAACAGAACATTTATGGATAACAGCAGATTTGGAAAACCATCAATATTCTCAAAAGTGAGGGTTATAACAATTTTGAATCTCTTCTGTACTGGTTGTTGTGGGTTTTTCGGGCTCTTTGGCCATGTTCTGAAGGTTGTTCTTCCTAACGTTTCACCAGTTTCTGTGGCTGGCATCTTCAAAGGACAGCACAAACTTTAGTGAGTGCTGTCCTCTGAAGATGCTGGCCACAGAGACTGGTGAAACATTAGGAAGAACAACCTTCAGAACACGGCCAAAGAGCCCGAAAAACCCACAATGGCCATTAGATCCTAGCCGTGAAAGCCTTCGTGAATACACTCTTCTGTACTATTCATGTCATTATTACAGAAGACAAAGCCAAAAAAGAAAAAGAGAGAGAGAAGTTTGGCTAACCTGGCTGCATACCTCGGTGGTTCAGGTGAAGCCAGAGGTTGGGAGTTTGATTCTCCACTGTGCCATAGGAGAGCCAGCAGTTGTGGCCTTGGGCCAAGTGCACATTTCCAGGACGACTCCAGAAGAAGGGAATGGTAAACCTCTTCTATATACTCTCTATCTGGAAAATCCTGAAAAGGGTCACTATAAGTCAGAATTGACTTGACAGCACATGATTATTATTAAGGCAGGTTTTGTATTCCCATTAATTAAGCAACAGAAGCAATAACATTCAAGCTCAGTGTGAAAATACTGAACTTCATCTCTCTCTCTCTCTCTCTCTCTCTCTCTCTCTCTCTCTCAATATTACAGCATAAGATTTACCAATATGAATACTATGCTGTAAATAGTTTGTGTTCTGTGGACTATCTCCAACATCTTTCATTTTGTTTCTGTTGATTAGTAAATAGGTCAGTTATTGCTTTAAAATATAGGAAAACCAGAAATATGAGTGATTCATCACATCAAATTTTAAGGACGCGTCATTACAAAAGCATCATATGGGGATTTTCTTCTTTCTTTTCTTCTCAAGTCCGGATAGGGCATTTTGTACAAAGAGGATCCTCCATACAGAGCACGTTACCACAGTCTCTCGAGACTGAAGGATGCCTAACTGAACTGATAACAAAGAGGATTAACTAGGGTGCAGTTAGATGGAGAATACTGTAGCATGTGCTTTGGAGTGCAGTCTGATTCAAGGTATTTTTGGGCAATCAGACAACATACAGGAAATCGGCCTTACCCTGCTCTGTGCACCATCAAGATGCAGGACTACTTTTTTTTGGACCTGGGTTAGAATGATTCCTATGTGCTTAGAACTGTTAAGGAAGATCATTCCTGGTGAAGTGACCCTTTCTGTCATGATTTAAATTTATTTATTTATTTATTTATTTAATTTGCTGTATCACCATCTGATCGCACCCTTGTTTAGAAGCTGATGTGTTAAGTAGCTAAAGTACAATTAGTAAATGTGAATGAGCCTTGTGGTAAAGTGGTTATAGTGCAGTACTGCAGGGCAGACTCTGCCCATGTCCTGATTTTGATCCCAGGCTCAGGTAGCTGGCTCATTGTTGACTTAGCCTTCTATCCTCCTAACTTCAGTACGTTGAGTACCCAAGCTGGGGAGGGGGCAATGTGTAGCCTGCATAATTAAATAGTGAACTGCCCAGAGAGAGCTTTAAGCACTGTGGGACAGTATATGAGCAGCACACTTTAAATGCAAAATGGTGAAAATACAATCATGATTATGAAAAAGATAAATTCACTTTAAACAGATAGTGACTTGTGTCCAATGAATCATCGGCAGCAATAAGAACTGTTTCATGAGATCTAGAAACTTTATTCTGACTGAGAATGTGAGTTCCTTTCAATCCCTTCCTACGTAAACAGTGGGGAGTATAGCTGCCCATCCCTGAGCTCTCCAAAGGAGAATTCACACAACCATTTTTTGCAACATGAAAAAAAGTTGTCTACTGCAGTTGATCTTATAATGAAAAAAAGGTCTCCAGACATGTGAACATACACACATCAGCCAAAACAGAAGCAAAGGTCAGTTGATGCTGAATGCTGTTGTGCTATTCCCAGTTTACAGATCATGGGGCAGAGACTTGTCAGATCCAGTTTCATTGTACTGGAATTGGATTGGAATCAGGATCCCTGCTCTACAAGTGCAATGAACTCCATTGGAGATACACATTCAAGTGGACCACATGTAGCATGCCAGGTTTTACTTGTGGCCATCCATTTCACCTGGAAATTGGTGCCTATTTAGGAAGAACGCCAAGGAAGTTGTCACTCCACTTCTACAGAAAAGCTCTGAGAGGTTAAAACAGCCTTAGGGTTTGCAATGCCTGGAGTACACCCATAAGTGGTAAATATAGCCTATACATGTTTGTGTGCTCAAGCGCCACATTAACACCATCTGGCATCCATGTGGTTCTTCAAGGAATTTTAAGGAATTCATGAGGTTTTCCCAGTAACTTGCAGAATGTGAGAAGAAAGTAAATATTTACGAAATTGTGCCAAACAATGGCAGCACATCCACAGAGACATCTGCAACATGTACTCCCAGTACAGCTAGCCCAATGAAAGGGAGAGAAGACGAGTCTAGCAAAACCATTGAAATATGGGGAGTGAGCTCCTCATTCAATCCAGATGTGTTGTCACATGCCTGCCCATGGGGGGGGGGTCAGTTATGGCTCTTCAAACCCTTGCTGACCACGTCCTTTACGATGCCTTCAGCAAGACTGGTTGCTGAATTTTTTCAGTTACTTCTTGTGTCAATGAACTCCCACTTTCCATGATGAACCCCCCTTGCTTTCTCTCTGAGAGATTTTCACCAGGTCTAATGATTTTGCACATTTTGCCCTTATGTGCGACATCTGGAGAATAGCAAAACACGTCAGAAAACCAGTTGCATTCTTTGATCCTGGAAGTTATTTCTTGTCTGACAACATTTCCTGAGAGATTCACAAATTGGCTTCATGTGAGAGATAAAAAGTATGTACTGCCCTCCTCCTTTCCATATTTGCCTCCTGATGGCCCCTCTCTTTTTCTGTTGGAAAACACCATGGGGAAGCAAAGGAGGATTAAAATTACTGGAAATTAATAATCTGTAGGTTTGTTAGGGAGTAAGGAAGCATTTCATCTTCTGTTTACTGATCTCCCTCCTTCCCATCTTTCTCTACTAGATACATGAGCTTGTCAGTTATGCTTCCATCATGAGAGAGATTAATTAAAAATAATTCCTCTGGTTTAGTATGTATCAAAATCAATACAGCAATCTCCCTTGCATAGAGCATTATCATTGAAGTTGACATTTGCAAAATTTTGCTCTTTAGAACCAGACTATGTGCTAGATGGTTTATCATCCCTTTGCTAGCATTGCCATTTCTCTCAATGGTTAGTAATCCAAACAGTTATCATAAAAGGCTGTTGTCAGCACAAAGGCCTAGACTGCCATTTCCATCCATTTCAGAACCCTTATGCTGAAATGCTAGTGCCCTTGAAGACTATAGGTGGAAGGACCAAGAGGTGGAACTGGAACACCAAGATGAACAAATGCTTCATCTTCAGAAGTGGTCAGGAGAGTTTTTCTGAGGGAGATGATGTCTGTGCAAACTCTTTACAACTTTTGGCAGAGTCTAAACAATACTGAAGAGCTGACTGGGAAATTATTTTCTGCACGCACACACGCATGCTCACACACACACACACACACACTTAAAAAAGAGAGAACTATCAGGATTTATTTTACACAGGGGTGTATTTGTAATTTTTACATTCTTCATCTGTTTCATTATCCTTTTAATAATAATACTCATTTACCTAACACTTCTTCAGAATCATTGATGAACTTAATGTGAAACTGATAATATGGGTTTAGATTATGCGCAACAAGCATTACGTGTTCAAGAGCCGTAAATTCTTTTGTTCTCAACACATGTGGGACCCTTTCCAAGACTAATGGAGGGGGCTAAAACCAAATAAGGAACTCTGTGTGTGTGTGTGTGTGTGTGTGTGTGTGTGTGTGTGTGTGTGTGTGTGTGTGTGTGTGTGTGTGTGTGTGTGTGTGTGTGCATGCACACGTGCGCATACATGTGTGCTAGAAATAAAGGGAGGGAGGGAGGGAGAGAGAGAGATTCATGCTCAAACTGAAAGCTGTAATATTCTAACTGTGCAACTTGCACTTTTTAAAAAACGGATGTGCAGCCAGGTATTCCTAACTCAGCTTCAGTGCTGTGTTTGGTCTTGGTAGGCAAAAAGTGTGCATCACAAACCCACCCTCCTTCCTGTTAGCTTGATAGCTTTAAAATTTGCGATCCCCACAGGTTTGGGGTACATCTGTTAGAGACGGCACCCGGGATTTCCTTTGACTGAATGCTTGTGATGACTCCAGCAGGCAATTCAGTTTCTTCATGGCAATAACTCTCTTTCTTCAATCAGTCTCCAGAGAAAAGAAAATGTCAGCACACTTGAGTCCCAGAAAGTGAGTTTTCAATCATCAAGAAAGACAATTGCATCCACAGAATCATCCTCTAGAGTAGGCAGGAGTCTGACGTGACAGACTGACTTTACCATAGAAAATCTAAAGTTTTATGTATTCTTCTCCCTTTATTAATAATATATGTCTCTGTATCTGTCTTCATTTATGTAGGTAGACATATATAAGCAAAAGGAACTGCAGGACAAACTTCCCATTTATATCAATGTAAACATATAGTGAAAGGGGGGAAATCCTACTTACTGTCCATATTACTCTGACTTCATTACCCTGGCTTTCCCTGGAATTTCCATTACTTACCTGAACTGACTATCACTCACTTGGTATATAGGGATTCTCCTGCCCATTAACACAGAAGTGAATGGAACAAATAGAAGTGGATGCTACCACTTTCCTTTTTTATTTTTTATGTAGTAGTTTCATTTTTATTGCTTCAATTCATCATCATCATAACCTGTGAGACAAAAGTTTTAGATTTTTTTTTAACCTAGATTCCTCCTGTGAGGAGGTATGGCGGTCTGGAACATCTTCGTAGTAGAACATTTAGCTACACCTTCTGCATTAGCTCCGCCTACATTGGCCTACCCATTGAATCCTGAGCGGGAAGGGATATATTGCATTCACGTGGGCATGGGAAATTGTTCATTGCCCTTTTGATGATCTTTTATTATCAGAAATGTGTGACCTGTTGTCATCCAATCTTCAATTGTAGATTTTGGAGCAGGTGATTAAACTACACTGCTATACGTTGATGGAGACTTGTTAGATGCTTTAACCATAATCTGTGCAGCTCATCTGGACCAGATGCACTTCAATTTTTCAAATCCTTTACTTGCCTCTTAGTCATATCAGTTGTTATTACAATATCATCCCTTTGTTTTCCATGGTTTCTTTAGAAATGTATTTAATCCATGAGGTACCTTTGTTATGTCCTGTTTGGCTTTCCCACATTTCTTTCCAAAATTTTAGAGCATCATCTTTACATGGGCCCAATTTTTGTTTTGCTCCGCATTTTCTCCTTGTAATTTATAGAATAATTGTTGGTTATTTTGAAACTGCATAATTTCTATATATTGTATCAAGCGCCTTGCATAATTTTCTTTGCTGTAGCAATTACACACTGTTTTAATTTTTTCATAATTTCAACAATTATTCTCCTTTCTGGGTCATATATTTTGCATAGTCTGGCTTTTAATTTTTCATTTTTAAGTTTCAAGTGTTTTAAGTTGCTAGTGCCTGCACGCAATTTGTTTATTTTTCTTTCCAGCCAAATTTTCCATTTTGGAGTGCCAAGAGTTTTCTGTTTGTTTGTTTTTTCAGCGTGTAACTAACTTACATGATTATTATGGTAGCTGGGCTATACATGAGCTGGTTTGTTTCCTTCAGCATGTTGGTTGGGATTGTTCAGATGACTACATTTGCATCACTCAGTAAATCTTTTACTGGTTTATTTTGCAGCTGGTGCGAATTGGGAAGCATTTGTCTTTCTGTATTCTGGCAAATATGTTTTACTATTTTTTCCCTCAGCGATGTTTGCCGTTTTGTCAACTCATTATTTCTGGGTTGTTCCATAAGTTATTCCTCTATTGATACATTTTCTTCCACTACTGTGTCTACCTCTACCCACTATTTGTTTTCTATACTATGGTCACTGTTCTGTGTTAATTTCTCTTTTGCCACATTTTCTAGTTCAGAATTCCAGTTCTGAAAACACTTTACTCCGGATGCTAAACCTTTTCTGATCCACTAATTGTTGTTTAGTTATGTGACTGTTTAGGTGTTTCCTTTTCCAAAATTCTATCATTCTTCACCAGATGCCCAGGGGCTATAGCATGTGACGCGGTCCTTGTTCACCCTGGAGACAACTGATCTGGTATGGATTTTCTGTTTATTTCTTCTAATCATAATTGACAGTTGGTGGACACAGTACACCTGGCTTCTCAGCTGAGACCTATCTGGCTTGGGAAACCCTTCAGCATAGCTCCCAGAGGAGCCTGAAGTTCGCAGGCCCCTCTGCCTCAACTAGGCCTGTGCCCATGGAGGTGGTGATGATGATGATGATGATGACGACGACTATGACGATGGATGATTTTAAAAATATCAGGCACAGTCAATCAAAATTATACAAACATTGACTGGTATTATATAACAGATGCAAGTTTTAACAAAAAAACTAAGTATCTGTTAAATATAGGCACAGTATGTATGCTTTTCCTAATATTGCAGTTTTGTGTAACTTTGATGGTGTGATTTGTGAGATCTGTAACTGCTTATAATACTGTGTGAAATTTCTTGATATTGTTCCCAAAGCCCCAATGACTACAGGGACCACTGAAGTGTGTTTCTTCCAGAAGCAAGATGTTCTGATTGTCAGGTCTCTGTACTTTGTTCTTCCAATTCCTTATTTTTGACTCTGGCATCCCGTGGAATTGCAGTGGCAATGATCCAGATATTTCTTTGTTCTATTACTACTATGACCGGTGTATTATGTCCTAGTATCTATCAGTTTGGATCTGGACATCCCACAAAATCTTCATGTTGTCATTTTCTGACACATTCTCTACCTAATGTTCCCATGGTTTTTGGAGGCTGTCAAGTTATATTTTTTGCATAATTACCAGTGCACTAATTTTACCATTCTGCCATGCCTAATTTTGTAATTTGTTTGTGCAATCTTTGGACATTCACCGATGAAGTGCGATACAGTTTCATCTTTTTCTCAGCAGTCCACACTAACATTAGTTAGCACTACTTTCTTGGATCTTAGCTTTCATCAAAGCTTAGCTTTCATGAAAGAAGCCTTCGATTTCTTTCTTAAGGGTCCCCAGTTTTAGCCAAGCCAATGTTGAATTATGACCATGCCTTCCATCAGTATTTCTCAGATGTTGTCCATGTAATGGTTTGTTTTTTCACCAGCTTAATTTATTTTCAAACTGTTGTTTCTTATATTAAGACTTTTTTCTGTTGTTTTCAAAATATTCTCCATTTTCTCCACATGAAGTAATTTTTCTCTACTTGTATTCATATAATCATTTAGGCTTCTTTTTCCTCTTCTTCTACCTGTTGTATTTGAAGTAATCCATGGCCTCCAACTTTTTGTGGTAAATATAATCTGTCCACATCATTTTTTGGATGTAGTCCATGATGCATATTCATTAGTTTCTGTGTTTTGCAATCCATTTCTTCTAATCCATTTTTGGTCCAATCTGTTATTCCAGCAGGGTATCTAATGACTGGAACTGTCCATGTATTTACCATTCCGTTTTGATTCTAAGATTTTCCACAGTCTTTTGATATATTCTTTTTCTGTCAGAGCTTTAACTTTTGTGTGCAAGATGTTATCTGCTTGCAGTGTTCCAAAGTATTTATAATTTTCCTCATTTGATAGGAAAATCATAATATCACAATTTTTAACACTATTCCATCTGGTTTTTGGATCTTACCATGGTGCATAGGCAGAGTGACACATTTGTCAATTCCAAATTTCATTTGAAAAATTTTCACTAAATATTTGCAGTGTTTAGCAGTGATTCTGTCTTGGTGGAACTGTTTGCATATGATTTTAGGTCATTCATATGTAACAGAGGATTGATTTTTCCTGCTTGTTCTGAAATATGGTAGCCCAATCCAGTTTTAAAATTATTGACATGGGGATTAATGAGATGTTAAACATCAGTGGTAACAAAGAATTACCTTGGAATATTTCTCTTTTGATGCTAACTTCCCCAATTTCTTCACCATAGGCCATTAAAATAGTTTTCCATTTTCCCATGTTTTTCTTGAGGAACTTCTGAATATTTTTCAAATCTCCCAAATTTTTAGACAGGTGTTAATCCAGCTGTGTGGCACTGAGTCAAATATCTTTTTATTGTCTATCCAGGCCAACTTAAGATTTGGTTTTTGTCTTTTTGGGTTCTTTAGTATCATTTTATCAATACGCAGCTGATCTTCAGTGCCTCTTGACTTTTTGGAGTTCCCTCTCTGTTCTGTTGGCTATACAGAGTTTTCAGTTGCATAATTATATTAATGTAATCTTGTAAATACTTCTGTGAGAAGGTTGAACATTGTTGGAAGTAATGTAATTGGTTGATAACTACTGAGTTCATTTTCCTTTTGATGGTATTTTACTATCAGAAATGTGTGGCCTGTCATCTTCCAATATTCGGTTGTGGAATTTTGAAGTAAGTGATTAAAATTCACTACTGTGCAACGATGGAGACGTGTTAAATACTTTAACCAAAATCCGTGCTATTCATCTGGTCCAGGTGCACTCAAACTTTTCACAGTTTTACTTGCTTCTTAATCATTTCAGTTGGTATTACAATAGCATTTGTAATTTTTCCTTGATTTTCTTTACAAATGTCTTTAATCCATGATGCATTTTTGTTATGTCTGGTTGGATTTTCCCAAATTTCTTCCCAAAATTTTAGAGCATCATCTTTACATGGGCCTAATTTCTTTTGCTCTGCATAGAATAATTGTTGGCTATTTTGAAATTGCATAATTTCCATATATTGTTTCAAGCATCCATCATATCTTTCAATTTCCTTTGCTGTTGCTGTTACCCGCTGTATTAATTCTTCCATAGTTTCAACAATCGTTTTCCTTTCTGGGTCATATATTTTGCGTAGTCTGGCTTTTACTTTTTCATTTTTGAGTTTTGAACCTTTCAAGTGTTTTAAGTTGCTAATGTCTGCATGTAATTTGTTTATTTTTCTTTCCAGCCAAATTTTTCATTTTGGAGTGCCAGGAGTTTTCTGTTTGTTTGTTTGTTTGTTTGTTTGTTTGTTTGTTTGTTTGTTTGTTTGTTTGTTTGTTTGTTTGTTTGTTTGTTTGTTTGTTGCAGTTTGTAACCAGGTTCTATGGTTATTATTGTAGCTTTGCTGTACACTAGCTGGTTTGTTTCCTTGGTTGGGATTGTTTTGATTACTACATTTGCATCTGTCAGTAGATGTTTTACTGATTTATTTTGTAATTGGAACAAACTGGGGAGCCTTTATCTTTTTGTGTTCTGGCTAATATGGTTTACTGTTGTTGTTGTTTTCCCTTCAGAGATGTATGCCATTCCGTCAACTCATAATTTCTGGGTTGTTCCATAAGTTATTCCTCTATTAATACATTATCTTCCACTGTTATATCTGCCTTTACCTTCCCTTTCTCTTTCATTCTATGGTCATCATAATTGATGGCTGGTGGACACAGTTTGTCTCACTTCTCAGCTGAGACCTTTCTGGCTTGGGTGACCTTTCAGGTAGCAACACACTACCAGTATAGCTCTCAACCTCACTGAAGCATGCAAGTCCCTCTGCCTCAAAAAGGACAGTGCCCATGGAGGGGTTGCTGTTGTCGTTGTTGCTGCTGCTGCTGTTGTTGAGTGTTTATGAGTGCTTACTTCTACAAGTGGGGTCAGCAAGTGTCTTCACAGTCTGTAATCAATCCCTGTGTGCTTCACTCTTTTTGTGGAGCTGAATTATGGCTCTTACCTCTTCCCCGCCCTCAAGACTCCTCTTCTTTACAGCTATATGACAGGTTGATACCACATGATGATCTATATACTGGGCACCTCTGTCCCTGTTGAATTGGCTAGTGAAAGTATTTTTCTGTGTATAAGACACTCCCATGTATAAGAAGCCCCCACTTTTCTAACCCCAAATTAAGAAATCAATATTTTAAACATAAACAGAATACATATTTCTTTAGTAGTTAGTTAACATTTACATACCCGTACTGTCCCTGTTGCAATGAGGTGTGTTCCAGTTGGTTTGTTCAGCATCAGCTGACGTCAGTTACATAAGGCTTGTGATTGGAGGAAGATAAGTCTCCTTACTGTAACAAGCTAAGCCTCAGTGATTGGAGGCAGCTAAGCCTCATGATTGAAGGAAGCTTGTTTGCAGAGGCAAGGTATGGGCTGTTTTGGTCTCTCCTCACCTTACTTCTGTGTATAAGATGACCCTCAATTTTAACTCTAAAGATTTTAGACAAAAGTATTGTCTTATACACGGAAAAATACGGTAGTTGTGAATTTTGTGCTGTTCATTCTTATCCAATTTTTGCATATGCCATCACAAATGTGACAGAAAGAACTTGTGATTCAGAACTTTTCCATGTGCGAGAAAGCAAAACCATGAGATTCAGCTCCAAGTGAAGCACAACTGTATTCTGTTTCCGGTGGAAAAGAGAACACTGGAGAATTATGATGCCTATGTTACATTCACTTTCTTTTCTTTTTTAAAAAAATAATTTATTTTTAACATGGGGTATCAGGAAAGAAAAAAGGGATTAAGGTTAAGGGGATGAGGAGAAACAATGACATACTAACATCCATTCTATACATATTGCCATATCAAAATTCCAAATTGCTCTTTTTACTATTTTCTGCCCTCCAGATTTAAATTCTCATTTTAATGCCTGTTCTTCAAGCGATGTCTGATGACTCAAACCACTTGTAGAATAAGTCCCATCTTTCAGTTGCCTTTTGTAGAGGACAGTCCTTCATAACTTCTGATAAAATGTCCATTTCCGCTGTTTCCCGTATCTTCTCTAAAAGATCTTCTTGTTTCGGTACCATCAGACTTTTCCAGTTTTTGGCATAAAGAATTCTAGCTGCAGTAACTATGTATATAACTATATACTCCTTTGTCTTATCTATGTTATCAGGTATCATACTTAATAAAAACAGTTCTGGGGTTAATGGAACCTTACAAAGCAATATTTATTGCAGCACAGCATGTACTCTTTTCCAATACTGTTTTGCTACTCTACATGACCACCACATACGATAATAGCTTCCCACATGTGCTTCACATTTCCAACAGACATTTGATACATCTGTATACATCTTCGACAATTTTTCTGGAGTCATATGCCACCTGTAAAACATCTTATATATATTCTCTTTAAAATTAACCGATCTTGTAAGCTTTATATATTTTGCCATATTTTCAACCATTGATCAATATCAGTATTATACCCTATGTTTTCTGCCCACTTAAGCATACGTTCTTTAACGTTACATTCACTTTCTAAGCAAAATTATAGAACACTGAGCAAATTTTCTCAGGTATCTTCATCACAAATTCCTCAGGTGGTATGGGTGGAAGCACTGGAAGCTCATGGTGTCCAAATTGCATGGTCCACAACAATGTACACTGCTTTGTTATTTGAAATTTGACTGATTTTAAAAAATAATTAGTTGCTAGTGATTGGTTCCTTTTCTCAGTAACTAAGAAATGACTGTATATCATATAGTTATAATATGAAAGCCTCATTCCCATGTGTGGCTTGAGATATAAACTGGGTCATTTATATTTGCTCTTTTGCAATGTAACTGTAACAGGTTTTGTTAGTTTGATAGTTATGGGTGAGTGGCCTCACAAAATGGAGCAGGAGGGCTCATACATGACCCAAGTGTGGTTCATTTTGCAAATTCATGCTCTATTGTGGAGGGCTGAAATAACAAGATGGCTAGAAGGAAAGTGCCAATAGCTTGCAGCATTTATTTATTTTTCAATAGTAGGTATTTCATTTCTCCCCAGAAATAAGAATGTTAATATTTATTTCCCAAAAATTACAACTATAATAAAAACTAATCAAATATGTGGGTCTAGCAAAATTATTAAGGATTTAGTTTTACTTGTAGTAATAATTAAGTACTAAAATCATGGTTTTTTAAAAAGCTGAAACACTGCAATTTTTTATTCATTCGTTGGTTCATTCATTCATTCATTTGTTCACTTATTTATATATAGATGTATATGTAAACATGTACACAGATCAGTGATTCCCAACCTTGGGTCCCCAGATGTTCTTGGACTATAACTCCCAGAAATCCTGGCCAGTATAGCTGGCAATGAAGGATGCTGGGAGTTTTAGTCCAAGAACATCTGAGGACCCAAGGTTGAGAACCACTGACGTAGACATACTTACCAACCATGTTATCCTACCATCATATTCAGTTCTCTTGCCTCTATCAACCTTGTCTTTATGAAAAATACAGAGGACTTTCAGAGCAATAGATGGGATTATGTAACCTAAAAACTGACTTAAATAAAGGCATTTTATGCTCTGAATTTAGTCAGTAGAACTCTCATTGGTAACATAATTCTGACAGGAAAAAGGGCTTACCAAACAACAATCAGTTTTGCCACTGCCATCAAGCAATGCTGTTGCTTTTTTGTTTTGAATCCCACTCTTCCGTCCACTTCTTTACTTTTCAGGAAGTCCAGTTATGATGCAGTGTGCTTGGCTCTGAAAGCAAAGCCATTACTTTTGCACTGCTGAGTCCCATCAGCAACTTTGTGTCTCTTGTGGTTGTCTCTTTCATGGATAACCCCCCTTTTTCATGACTAGCTGGTATTATTTTTGGCAAACTTAAAATTCTGATGTTGTTTCAGACGTTCTCAAGATGTGAAGCACACAAGCTCTTTTCATTTCTCTTTTGCCTACTCCATGTACATAAAGTCTCCCATTAGGTAAGAAATTAATCATACCAAGGTAAAGTAGCTACTGAGACTTTGCCAAACATCATAAACATTGGCCAGAATGTGGGCCAACCATTTACCTAAGGATTAATTGAAGCCCCAGATTCATTGGAGTGGCTTACAACTTCTCACTATGAATTATAAAGTTAGCCAGACATAAAATGGCATCTGAGAGACTTTATTACGTCAACATTTTTAATTGCAGTAATGTTAAAGGAGTATTAATGTAGAAGGACTAATTCTTTATCACCCATGCTTATTATTTATGTTGGATATATATGCAATGCATTAAAATGTTGATTTCAGGACCAGCCCTCCCATTAGGTAGAGTGAAGTGGTGGCCCCAGACAACAAATCTGGGGTATTTTGAAGATGCAGCAATATATATATATTTGTTATTTTTGTACGTTATAGTTAGGGATAAGGAGAGGTGATCACTTGAACTTTTCTTGTTCATGTGCCAAGATAATTTTCCCACTTTTAGTTTAATGCACTTTGGCTTGGGGGTGGAAGTGGGGGACAGCCTTTGCTACTCAGCCTCAAAAAGTAAAATGTCTTGGACCATGATCTGTACTATAGTGAAGATATAGTTACAGCTGCTGGCCAATCACTTCCTTGACTGCATGTGATTATACAGTGAGGAAAATATAAATTAACTCTCATTTTCCCCCTGTTAAGTTGTACCAGGGCATTCGGTTCACTCCAGCAGAAGCAGAGGAGAAAACATGCCTTATATCTGCAGTTCCATTTGAAGTGCTTCTAGTTGGTACAGTTAAAGTTAAGAAAGATCCCCTTACTTCTAGTCACTCATTTCTGCATTTTATCTTGCTGGTGGGAGAGTTCTTGAAACAATGAACAAACAAACAAAAAACAAACAAACAAGTCTATTCACCTTGGGAAAGCTTTTTTTAAAAAGGGGGCTTGGGAGAGGAAAAGCTTTGTGGAGAGAGGCACATCTTGTATATGTATGTTTGTGTGTGCATGTACACATGCATGTGGGCTCAACTCCTTGTCCTCCTTTGACAGGTAAGAAATGAGATGAAATGTACTTTGTCAAAACACAACTTTGTATGTGCATGCATGCACTTGTTCTTTCTATAGGAAAGTTTTTCAGAAATGTAGTAGACGGGCCATAATCATGAAACCATAATCACAGTGGTTTGATTTTGCATGTCTGCCCTAGGGCCTCATCCTCATGTCCCCAACCGCCTATGTCACTGAAACACACATACACATGTCTGTACAAGAATGTGCCTATTAGTCACACGAGGGGGGGAAATCAAGTTGTTCCAGCTAGAAAAAAGTAAAAGCCCCCAGTGGCTAAGGGAAAAAAGCCATTTGGGGAGCAAAAAGGACTGGACCAATTTGATTCAGCCTTTGCATTGATCAGTCAGTAAAAAAAAAAATACTTCAAATTCACAATTTTTCAGTGAAGCAAATATTGCGGTATTTGACCATGCAGTTGCACTCTCGACTGGGTTGTTGGTTAAAAGTTCAGAAGAGTAAGTCAGTGGGAGCTAATCTTTAGGAGACAAACTCTTGATATCAAGGGACCTTACTCAAGTATTTTGAATAGGATTTCTTCCTTACAATGTAATGAAGGCAGGGACATATCACCCTCAGACAGGCTATAGCTGATGGTATTTGGAGCCCACTCTCTGGAGACTAGGTGGACATCTAGGAAGGAACTAGAAAATATCCTTGAGTTGAAGGGTGTGTTTCTGGAAACCAAGGGCAAGAGCATTCACTTTATAGTATTCAAGATTATAGTGTATGGCTGGATAACGACGAGGGCTGATGGGGTAAATAAATAAATAAATAGTTTAAGGGAAGACCTGAGTTCTTGTGCTTGCTAGAATTATTTTAGTAGAATTTGAGGAATTATGCAAAATAATGATAGCTGCTACAGAAGCATCAGGGTGGTTGGTTGTAGCTTTTTGATCAGTCACTCATCTTTTCTTCTGTGTTCGCTATTTCAGTGTGCTACCTTCACAAAAAGAAAAGCCAGTACTTTGGTGTGGCCACATTTTGTACAAACTGAGGAAACCTCAATAAAAACAGAATTCTTTATCTTGTTCTCACCCTTGAGACAAGATACCTTGTGGAAGCCATCAATTCAGCTTACCTTGTACAGAGCAAGTACTTTGGTGTGTTTTTGTACCTCCTTAGTATATAGTGAAGGGACAAATAAGACCGTTTGAGGTAATGTTTGATAACAAAATATTGAGCTGTAGCCAATTGTGTTGATCTACCAATGGAATGGATCTCCTTGGAAGATCTGATTCCCCTCTTCCTGAATTACCTGTGCCCCCTCTAGATTGGTGCAAAGTGTCCATAGCAAGTGGAAAAGGAATGAGAGGCAGTAAACATCAAATAATATGAATGGAAGTCCACTTATAAACAGATGGAAATGCATTTATAATAAAGTATTTGTCCCCTCATTGCTCTAAGTAGCCATTGTAGGCATCCTTCAGTCTCGAGAGACTATGGTAACATGCTCTGTATGGAGGTCTTGGAACAGTGTCTTGTGTGGCTGAGAAGGCCAATTCAAGAGTGACAATCTCTTCCACATTGAAGATAAATATAATCTGTCCCCTGTCCAGCTCCCTGGTTTTGCTTGTTTCGGGACTGCCTCTTTGCCTCGGCCTGCTGCACAAGTGTCTTTTCAAATTGGGAGAGGCCATGATGCACCGCCTGCCTCCAGGCTGAACGCTTAGACGTCAAGGTTTTCCATTTGTTGAGATCCATTCCTAAGGTCTTAAGATCCCGCTTGCAGATGTCCTTGTAACGCAGCTGTGGTCTCCCTTGGGGGCGGCTTCCCTGCACTAATTCTCCATACAGGAGATCTTTTGTAATCCGACCATCAGCCATTCTAACGACGTGCCCAAGCCAACGTAGATGGCGCTGTTTCAATAATGTATACATGCTGAAAATTCCAGCTCGTTCTAGGACTACTCTATTTGGAACTTTGTCCTGCCGGGTGATACCAAAAATGCGTCGGAGACAACGCATATGGAAGGTGTTCAGCTTCCTCTCCTGCCGTGCACAAAGGGTCCAGGACTTGCTGCAGTATAGGAGCGTGCTCAGGACAGAGGCTCTATAGACCTGGATTTTGGTGTATGCCGTCAACTTCTTATTAAGCCATACTCTCTTTGTGAGTCTAGAGAACATGGTAGCTGCTTTCCCAATGCGTTTATCCAGCTCAACATCTAGGGAGAGAGTGTCAGAGATTGTTGAGCCAAGATACACAAATTCATGAACAACCTCCAATTCTTGCATGGAGATAGTAATAGAGGGAGGTGAGTCCATGCCCTGGCACATGACTTGTGTTTTCTTCAGGCTGATAGTTAGTCCAAAGTCTTGGCAGGCCTTGCTAAAACGATTTATGAGTTGTTGGAGGTCTTCAGCAGAGTGGGCAACAATGGCTGCATCATCGGCAAAGAGGAAGTCCCGCATGCATTTCAGTTGGACTTTGGTCTTTGCTTTCAATCTAGTGAGATTAAAGAGCTTTCCATCTGATCTAGTCCGGAGATAGACACCTTCTGTTGCAGTTCCAAAGGCCTGCTTCAGCATGACAGGAAAGAAGATCCCAAACAGGGTCGGCGCAAGGACACAGCCTTATTTTGCTCCGCTTCGGATGCCAAAGGGATCTGATGTTGAGCCATCAAAAACTACAGTGCCCTTCATTTCCTCATGAAAGGACCTGATGATATTAAGGAATTGAGGTGGACATTCAATCTTGGTAAGTATTTTAAAAAGTCCGTCCCTGGTAACCAAGTCAAAGGCCTTTGTGAGATCTATGAAGGCCACAAAGAGTGGCTGTTGTTGTTCCCTGCATTTCTCCTGCAACTGTCTGAGGGAAAATACCATGTTGGTGGTGGATCTATTAGCTTGAAATCCACACTGTGATTCTGGATAGACTCTGTCTGCAAGCACCTGGCGTCTCTTCAGCACAACACGGGCCAGCAGCTTCCCTACAACGCTGAGAAGAGAGATACCATGGTAGTTATTGCAGTCGCCCCTGTCGCCTTTGTTCTTATACAATGTGATGATGTTTGTGTCCTTCATGTCCTGTGGTACTCCACCTTCTCTCCAGCAAAGACAAAAGACTTCATACAGCTCAGTGGTGATGATCTCTTTACAGCACTTCAAAACTTCAGCGGGGATGTTGTCCTTTCCAGGTGCCTTGCCAGAGGCCACTTTTATTTCTGATAAAGTTGGTTCACTGTCCAGCTCTTCCAAGACAGGCAGGCACTCAATGTTATTTAATGCCTCTTCCATTACTACATTCTCTCTAGAATATAGCTCAGAGTAGTGCTGCACCCAGCGTTCCATTTGCTGTGCTCGGTCCTGGATGATCATGCCTGTAGTAGACTTCAAGGGAGCAGATTTCTTCTGTATTGGACCTAAAGCCTGCTCGATACCATCATACATTCCCTTGATGTTACCTGTGTCCGCTGCTATCTGTATCTGAGAGCAGAGCTGAAGCCAATAATCATTGGAACATCTCCTGGCAGTCTGTTGGACTTGGCTACGAGCAGCTCGAAGAGCCTGCAAGTTGTACTCACTAGGTCAGGCTTTGTATGCTGCTAAAGCTCTCCTCTTATCCTCGATGGCTGGAATCAACTCCTCCGAATGGGATTCAAACCAGTTGGCCATCTTTTTAGTCTTCTTGCCAAATGTGGACAAGGCAGTGTCCACTGCCTAAGTAGCAATATATTTTAAAATGTGTACATCTACCAAGTTAAAATTTTGTTGTTGTTTAGTCATTTAGTCATGTCCAGCTCTTTGTGACCCCATGGACCAGAGAACGCCAGGCCCTCCTGTCTTCCACTGCCTCCTGGAGTTGGGTCAAATTCATGTTGGTCGCTTCAGTGACACTGTCCATCCCTCTTGTCCTCTGTCGTCTCCTTCTCCTCTTGCCTTCACACTTTCCTAACATCAGGATCTTTTCCAAGGAGTCTTCTCTTCTCATCAAATGGCCAAAGTACTGGAGCGTCAGCTTCAGGATCTGTCCTTCCAGTGAGCACTCAGGGTTGATTTCCCTCAGAATGGATAGGTTTGTTCTCCTTGCAGTCCAGGAGACTCTCAAGAGTCTCTTCCAAGACAATTCAAAAGCATCAATAAAAATATGTATCTAAGGGATTGTATCTGCCTGTGTTAGCCTCCCTGGGTTTTGAGATCTTTGGAGAAGGCCTTTCTCATGGTCCCACCACCCTCAAAAGCACACTTGATGTGAACACAGAACAGGGTCTTTTCAGTGGGTGTTCCCAGGATGTGGAACACTCTCCCACAGGATACCATGCTGGCCCTCTGCCTGCTGTCCTTCCACTTCTGGGCAGATACCTTTCTTTTTAATAGGTACACTGCTGTTCAGGAATGGATTTTAACAGATGAGTTTTTAAAAATATATATTTTAAAATATGCTTTTAAATTGTATTAAAGGGATTTTACCTAGTATCTTTTAATAATTTACACTCTTGGTTATCTTTAATAGTGTGATTTGCTATATTTGTAGTTATATTAATTTTTAAAATCATTTATGTGCAGTCTTGCATCCCTCTATAAGGAGAAAGGTAGGATAGAAACTAAGCAAACGAACTATTAAAATATAGATAGGACATATATTAAAGCTTACACAGATTCAGATGAGATCCTCATGCTACTCCATACCTGGAGTTTGCTGTTTGAAACACATGAGAGCCCAATGTGTTCTTGCATGAAGAAATAGTCAGTGCTGCTTGTGTGATCAACTTATCATAACTGAGCAACAGCAAATTGGGTGCTGGCTAGTTAGCTCAGTGGTTTAGGTCTCTGACTACAGAGCCAGAAGTTAGGAGTTTGATTCCCCACTGTGCTTCTTGGGAAAAGAGCCAGCTTGTGTATTCATGGGCAAGCTGCACAGTTCCAGGGTGCCCAAGGGTAGTTGAAGGACATATGGCTGGCTCTTATGACCTCCTCCATCATGGATGGGGAGTAAGGGTTTCAGAGAGTGTCTCAGTTGATGCTTTCACAAGCTCCTGGAAGTGCTGGCTGAGAGCTAGAAAGTGAGTCCCCCAGATTTTCATCATTAATTGGAGATTAGAGCAGACACTTGCTTTCCTGGGTGGAGGCCCTGAAGGCTTTGAATGGGGTAGGGGCACAGACAGAAAGGAAAGGATATCCTTTGGTGGAAAGGATATGGAACATGAGCAGGCTGGATTAGGCATGTGAGTCAAAATTTCCATCCACGGTTTGACTCCTCAGTGATTCAGTCAAAAGGCAGTTCAAAAAAAGAGGAAAGGGGTGGGGAGGTTGCAAAACAGTGGTAAAATCAGTTGATGGGGAGAAGTCTAATAATTAATGAAGGAAATGTTAGCAAATGTCTTAATTAATTTGCCGTTTCTGTTACTTGTATCTCTTTCTAATTAAGGAAGTAATAGCTTCAGTTGATGAAGCTCAGCAGGAATTTGAGGACATTGGAGTGCATATTCCACACATACAATTCATTCCTTACCATCATGGAATGAGGGTCCCATCAGTGTAGAATAGATGTTCCATAGAGGGCATAAGAGTTAATAATCACAACAGAACATATACGTCCAGTGTGAATGGTTCCTAAATCAGCTCCCCTCCTCCCCTGGCTGACACACAAGGAAAATATGAGCGTACAGATCTGAGAGTCATCATGAAACAGCCACAGAAATGCCAGGGGGACTCAGAAAGGAAGAGGAAGACATTTAGCTGTGTACTTTGGGTCAATTCCAACCCCACCACTGGGAAGAAGGGATACTGGAATACAGCATTATTGAAAGGCTACAATTCAAACTATGGAGTTTAATGTCTCATAGGAATGTGACACAAAACACTGCTACTAAATTAAACAAAAGACACATTTTAATATTAGGGTCAGGAATTCCCTATATGGTTCTGCTGCAGAATATATTTCCACTGCAGTGCTGCTGTCAAGCTGTCTGGTGGTATTATTGTTATTATTTACTTGTTTTAAGAATCCAATCTGAAAAAGGCATCAGGAACAGTTCCGGTGTGACAGAGAAGCGAAGAAAGCTTGGTGGCCACTTGTTTTTTGAGAAGACTGATCATGGCACATGCTTTAGTCATCTCCTGCTTTGATCAATTCAACATGCTCTACCTTTGAAGAGTGTTTTGAATGCTGGTCCAAAATTTTGCAGCCAGACTGTTCGCTAGGGCCAGTTACAGAGAGCATGTAGGTCCCACTCTATAATAGCTCTACTGGTTAACGTTCCATTCCTGGATTCAGTTTAAAGTGGTGGTTGTGACTGACAAACCTCTGTGGAGCTTAGGTCCTGCACAGAATGTCTCCATGGGAGCTTGTGTTTATCTGGCAGTCTTTCTCTTTAAGAAGCAAAGCAGACACACGCCAGGTGAGAGGAAGGGAGACAGCAAGAGAGTGAGAGGAATAACAGTGAAATGACTGGTTGATTGTTTGAAAAGACTGCAAAGAAAATCACCTGATGCTTTTTATTCTTAGAAGTCCATGTAATAAGGCAACGGCAATTGTAGGTTGGGTTTTTTAAAAAAATATTTATTTTTTTCAGAAAATACATAGTTTGCAAGCTAAACAGTTTGTATTAACACTGTCCAGTTGATAACACCAAACAACAGCTGCTCTCCTCTATGTTATGGAGAAAATGGTTACCATTTCACAAAACCATGACAGAAGCAAGGATTTACATTTCTAAATTGTGACAAGGAAGGAACACATATAGTGGAGCTGTGTTTTCTGCTGGCTTTACAAGAGGTTCTGAGGTGTTTATATTGAGGATAACATCAAAATCAGTACTGTGAGTAAAAAGCTTTCTCTGCCCTGAGTATTCTGGTTAGTCCCAACCCAATGGAATTGGCTATAAATGGAAATAGATTTTCCATACCTCCTTAAGTAGGATTCCATCCCCTGCGCCCATATCATAGTCCCCCAACTGTAGTATCATTTTGACAGGCTTTTTCTTCTATGACTTTTCCATGATCAGATATTATTCATATAGTTTTGGCCTGTATTTCAAACCGAATTGGGTCTTCAGGGCAGCTTGCAGATCTCTCTGATTTTCTAAAACGCCTTTGAGGAATGCAAATTTTCCTCTACATGGGGCTTCCCTTGAGCCGAATCTGGAGACACCACCAGGTCCACAATGAGGCAGGCAGACTGGTGGTGGGTGCGAGTAAATTTCACCACATCACTCTGGTTCTGGCTCACCTCCACTGCTTGCTTGTGGTATCTTGGATCAGGTTCACGGTTATGACACTCACATACAAAGCCCTCTATGGTTTAGGCCCATGTTACTTGTCAGGGTGTCTTTCCTTAATGTCATCCACCCGACCCCAGTAAATAAATAAATAAGTAAATGTGACATCCAAAGTAAGATAAGTTAGATTCAGAGGCAGTCATTGGTTTAAGAAAAGAAATGGGTAACATGTGGCTGGATTGCAACTTCATTAGCCAGCAAGGCCAATGGGTGAAGATGATATAATAGTGAACAACGCTATACATAGTATCATCTTTGGCTCCCTCTAGTGACCAGATCTAGTGACTTCATAATTAGAAATATATATTTTTAGAATCTCCCTTTTAATATTGTAATATTTTCAGACTGTGGAGAAGTGAATCAGTGGATACTGATCCCATGGATAAGCGGGTCCTACTGTACATGTGACACATCACTCTCTGGGTAGACTAAATTTCAGTTATGTATATTTTTATTAATAGCAACAGTATAAATAGGACTAAGTCTTTCAGCTATCTACGTGCTGCCTTTGTTACAGAGGTAGTGTAGGAAACCTTCATTCTCTCTTTCTCTCTCTCTCTCTCTCTCATACATATTATTTTGCAGGTGTTACATAAGGCCCCACACATACAATGTCACAAAATCTTTCCTTCACTTTTTGGTCCTGAAATCTGAAAGAATGGGATTTAGCACCCCTTTCCCCATATTAGACAGTGCATTCACTGTAGGAATGGTGTTTGAAGATGACACAGTTGTGGGTCATGAAGGAGCACCTGCCTCTCTTACTTGGTTTCCAAAAGAAAGGCAAGGAAAGTAGCAAAAGGGGGAATATGGGTGCAGGAGTGGCATGCTTGAATGACTTGCTTTGCACATTTGCTGCTTAGCGAATAGCAAGGCTGACTTCATCTGGGGCTGGTCTAATTAATTTGACAGTGCTGGAAAGTTGCTCTTCCTGTTCACACTTATTATTCATCTCTTCAGAATGCCCTGTAGGGCGTATATAGCACAATAAAGCAGTATTTACCAGATCCCTTGATATGAAGTGCACCTTTTAGCCTGCCTCCATACAACACAGCAGTGAGAATATCTGACTTAAGGGAAGCCAAGGAAAGATGATATCTTCCAGAACTGTGTCAATTTAAACAGGGGTCCTAAGTAAAGCACAGGGAAAAAATGCTTTATTTGTTGTTATAGCTTTTGAATTCTGCCAGGGGCTTCTTTTGAAATTTCCGTTTATTCCTGCTCTATATTGATGACTTCAGGGAAACCAAAGCAAATGGCAGAAGAGCCTGACTGACTCAATACAATAATGTAATGTTAGTTCTCATTCTCTCCCTCCTTCCTTCTCTCTCACTTTCATAGAGAGGGGAGAAAGGGGGGGGAACCCACATACTCCGCCGAACAGACCATGGAGTTATTTCATTCATACCTCTCTTCTAAACTTTCAACCAGATTTGAGTTCAGTATAAAATAAAACTGAAAATTCTGTTCGCAGACGGGGAACTGTGAAAGACCTCAGGCACTGGAGTATAGGGAAGGACTAGAGGTCGAAGGTGTTCAGATAAACACTGAAAGCAAATCCGTCAGGCAGAGAAAGAGCAGAGGGAAGACGTCTCCTTCACCCACTCCTTGTCTGAAAGGAAGTTCCACTTCAATTTTCCCTTGCCCTGAGACTGTACAGCTGAAGAGAGCCAATCATTGGCCTCTGCCAATGGTCAGGAGACCAAGACTGACTACCGTCAGGTAGAACAATGACATATTCATCTCCAACCATCAGTTGTCCGAGGACTACAGAAGTGGAACAAATGGGGTTGGGCCTGTTGAAACAATCATATCGAAATACCTACTTAGAACTCATTACTTTGTTGCTTACCTGAATGGGACACTCCCATCATCGCAAGAGCCATGGCCATTACATGTGCATCCAAAATATCACAGGTCTGCAGTGCCACCGTTCCACTTGCATTCCTGTCATGCACAAAGGGAAGGCCTCAGCGGCAGGAGCCTTAGATGTTTCAGCAAATGAGAAGGGTGAAATAGTATCATTATTGGATGAAACTCAATAGCATTTCCATTACAGTACGTGTGAAAAAAATGTAACGGCTGGGTGATATCATTCGTGACCAACTTTTATGCAACTTCCAGTGAGAACACAGTTTAATGGCTTCTGCAACTTTTTGCCACAATTTCCCCATCTCTCTTCTCTATTATCAAAAACAAACCACAAGTGTATTTTCAAAATGTTAAGCAGGGGCTTGGATCAGTTTCTTCCTATTAACAAGCAGTAGTTCCATTACATGTCGTAATTGGCAGTACAGTAGGACACCCTTATCTGTGGGATCAGTACCTGCTGATTCACTTATCCCCAGGCTGAAATATATATTTAAATATATTTTAAATCATGATGTTATCAGAACTGGGCACTAGAAGGAACCAGATACCATACTATGTATAGCATTTGCAATTATAATAGTGTTTGCTATAATCCACATTTTCCAGCATCAACAGGGGGCTTGGAACGGATCCCCCATGGATCCAGGAGTCCTATCATATACATCAATCTAGAGATTGCAGAAGCTGATGGGAAATTAGTCTTCTATTCACTTAAGCAAAGAAAGGGGTCCACTGCATTTCTATTGGTGAAAATCGGACCATTTTGTTTAACACAGGTTGCATCGAAGCCCAACTTTCGTTACTGATGAAAAGCAAGTAAAGCCTACCACATCAATGTTGACTGAAAGAATGACTGAAAAGACAAATAAGAACAAAGTAGGGCTGAAAAATGTCAGGGGTGGAGATTAATACTCTGAGTACTTTGGTCCTTGGCCTGTTTCACACAAAGGAAGAGTCCTCAAGCTCTCTCTGGAAATATCCATCATGTTGTAAACAACATCAATTTATTATTATTATTTTTAGTCAAGCATCAAGGGGACTCAATTTGTAGCTTCATTAGAGAAAAGGAAAGACCAGAAGTCTCCTCCTGGCAAAATGGGTAAAGCGGTCGGAGGGTGGGGAAGGACTGTTAGAGTTAAGTTGGCAAAATGTCATAGAATATGTTAATCCTCTAATTAATTTCAGGTATCAAGCAAGAATTAATGTGGCCTGCAATTTAAGATGCCGAGAACATCTTGCCAAGAAGTACATTTTGTCATACCTTCTCCTCCAGGAAAATCACTTTACAACCTTTGTGGCAAGATATGTTGCCAACTAATGAGTAGCTTTGAAGCAACATTCACAGACCATTTGCTCTGATGACATTTGGAGTTCTTCTCTCTCTGTCTCTTTCCTCCACCCCAACCTGCCAGTCCTAAAGTGTTTTTTTTTTTTTTTGTAGTGATGACGTCCAGACTACAGAGCAATTGGAAAACTCATCAATGTCGCAAGATCTGTCAACTCCTGGTGAAAAAAAGAGCACATCTTTTAACTCTTGACTTGGAGTGCACCTTTTAAAGTGAAACCTTATGAAGAAAGCTGGATGAATGATGCCCGCCTGCACTCATAAGCACGCAAGTGTGACGCAGCCTTCCTTCTGCACATTAACTTCAAAAGCTCCTGACAATCTGTGTTGGTCAGTCTTCCATAAAAACTAAAATTACACGGTCATCATACATAATCTACTGATTGATTGCATCTATCAGAATGTCACAAATAATGAATGTGTACCACAGTTACACCGTGTAAGGCATGACACTTACTGTGCAAAAGCTAAAAAAGACAACGTGTTCATTCGAATTGTTGGGGAATCTTGTAGACTTCTGTCAAACACACATGCAGGCACCACATGTCCTTCTCCAAGTGGGTGCTGCACTGCTGTTGTCCTATCACGATCTGCATAGTGATGTGAAGCGTTTCTTTAACGGGTGAGTCCTTATTGATCATGCAGTCCAGGTATGCTTCATGTGGGGAGGAGTTCTAGGTGAGGGCTAGAGTCACACCAAGATATTTTGTTATCTGAGAGAGAGCACCAAAGCACCTACCCAACTAAACTTCCATAGTATCCTAATCCTGGAATTTGCTGCCTCACATGGGAAAACATGACATCCCTGTACCTAATGCAGACCTTGGAAAAGTCCAAGGGACTAGAACTCCCATAATCTCCTGGTCACCATGGCCTCTAATAATAGTGTCTGTTGGATTCTAGGAGGTGTATGTAAAAAAAAAAGGAACTTTCCTAAGTTCTAGTGTAAAGGTAATGCCAGCCTTAGTGGGAGCCTTGTGGTGGGAGAATGTAGTGCAGACAAAAAAAAATCACAGGGCTATGTGTGTTTTCATTTAATTGGAATCTGTCAGGAAGCTTGTTGGAAATGCCACAGAACTGTTAGATGTTTGAAGGAACGCTTCTGACCAACAAACATCCACCACTAAAGTAATGGATGAAAGGATTCGGCTGTATTAGACAGAACATCATGCCTTACTCTACACATGTCATTTTGCAGCCACCACGGTATATCTGTATTCTGGAGAAAATACCAACAACAGAATCGCTTCTATAGTGCTTTAGAGAATTCACCTTTATATGCATCAACTCAGTAAAACATCTGAGGACCCTACAAGACAGCTCCATAATATTTTCTCCTTTAGAAGATGGAGCATGTGGCAGATTGACAATAACGGTTTGTAGTAGTTACTTACCCAGATCTTGGCATCATATGAAGAGTGGAATGCCTTATCCAACTCCCTTTTGTTTTGTTTTTTCTCTACCTAGAGAGCTATCTGTTAGAAGAGGAGGAGCCTGCTAGTGTTCAAGCCCCAGAAAAATCGACAGAATCTCCCAGCCAACATGGTCAATGACTGTTGGTGTAGTTTACTAAATGGGTGGTGTAGTTTACTAAATGAAAATGCATTAAAACTCTACTAGAGATGGGCACAAACCGAACTGTGAACCAGAAAAAAAAACAACAACTGATGAACTGGGCTGGTTCATGGTTTGGTTTTTAACCTGATTTGGGGATCTCATTTTGCTGAAGCAAAATTAAATGCTGAACTTTTTTTTTCCATTTGGCATTTTGTTTGCTTTGGCAAAGGGGATGCCCACCTGCCTCCCTTCCCAATGCCCCTGCCACCTCCTCCACCATCTGCGCCATCTTCAGAGGCAGCAGACCCAGCTTGCCTGACAGGGGCCATGCCATGCCTCTGGGCATGAACCCATCTATCAGCTGGGCAGTGGGTGCAGGCTCAGATGCAGCAGCCAGCTCCAGGAATCCATGCCACTGCTTCTTAACATGGGCTCACCTGCCAGCTGATAGGTGGGTGCATGCACAGAGGCAGTAGCAGTCTCCTGGCAGGGAATATGTTTTTTTTTTTGACCTGCCAGTTCTCAAATTTTCTGAGTCTAAATGATACATTTCAGCATTAACCCTCAAACCAAGAGTGGCAACCCTGGTGGCTAAGGCTGATTGCCTGGATAAATGCTAGGCCTGATATCAAATCCAGGTTAAAGTTTGGTTCTAAGATGAAGGGTATCTTCTTAGGCAACTTGTGGCAGCCACTTTGGTTGAACCACCTTTCTTAATCTCTCATGGCCATCTAGCAACCTGAGATTTTGAGGAGACTTTTTCAGCCCCCAATCCTAAGCAAACAGTTTCATCCCACCCACCCCCCACCCCATCGCTGTCTTCCATTATTTCAAGTAGTCTTCTTCCCAGCCCAGTTCACTTACAACATTGTAGCCAGGCTCTTTTGGTCAGAAAGGAAGGAGGAGAAGGAGGAGAGAGAGGAGGCAAGAGCTAAGGAAAATAATTATTGTAACAACTGTATTGTTTATTCTGCTTTTAGTGGTGCTTTGAGTGCTATTTCTTTAGTAGTAAGACAGGTTAAAAATGAAATTTATGGTGGGCGAAGGTTTCAGTTGCCCTCACTCACATAAACCTTTTCTGGTAAAAAAATAGAGCATCCTCCTTTGTTGTACATCAGCAAAGGCCAGACACAAGGAAAAGAGAATACAGATGCTTCCCTTACTATTGTGTTTGACCCTCCGTTTAACTCAGGAGAGTCTGGCCCAATCCTTACAGTTCTGCAGGTACTATAAGCCCACGAGAACTACAGTAGCAGTGGCTGCTCTGCCACATGCCCGCTTGGTTTCAGGTTTGTGCCTGTGTAAGAGAAATGAGAATATTGCCCTGTGAATTTTGTTTTTATTGTAACATTTCTCTTCTTTAATCAATGTTAAAATCTTTAAGTTGGATTTCTCATTTTCACTGGCTTTGTATAATGTGTCTATACCGGATCTAATTTAATAAGGTGCAAGCTAAGGAAGTACTTAAGTTACTTATCAAGGGTTTCAGATGACACATTATTATTGTACTCAAAAGTCAATATTTGCTAATCATGTTAGTACAGGAACTCTTCCAGGTCTACAATTCATGGATTGCAAAGACATTTAAGATTAATTAAACCTATTTCTTCTCTCATTCCCTCTGTGCACACCTCCCCCTCCCTCCCTCTCTGTCAGAATGGACAAATCAATGTCACACCATAAGAGAATCCTGAATAGTTGACAGCTTCATGCTGAAGAGCTCTTGAAATCCTTAACTCTTATTTTTATGGACATTGCCTCAGTTACTTAATGCTGGTATATAAGAGGCACCAGACGCTCTGCTGTTACCATTAAAGTTAATGAAAAATTAGCCTGTCTCCGGTTTCTTTTTTTTTCTTTTTTGCATTTCACTTCATTATCAGAGTGATAGGATGCCGTTTGGAGTTTACAATTTAATCCTCACTGCTCAAGGCTATTTCCCCGAATAAGAGTGGTTGAAAATGATCTTATAGAAAGGCAGAAGAGGCTAAAGATTTTGTGATTTATTTATTTTGCTGGATGTGACTAGGACATCTGAAGCATATGACGTATGCCTTTTCTTTCCTTTTTAAAATGATTCCAAGCTGTTGATAAATTTGGGGCTCATAAAACAAAAGATGAATTGCATTTCCCTCAGCCAGACATAGTGTGCACAGGTGAAATGCAAGCTTCTTCATGCAATCCTGCCAATAATTTGCAGCCAGGATTTTCAACACTTCTACATTTCCTGTCTCTCCTTGCCTGGGTGTAGAAGATATGAGAGAGCAGATCCAAACTCTGACAGGCTGTGGAAAATTTGTAATATCAATGCACCTTCATTCCTAGATATCTATTTTACTCTGGGGCAGACAGAGATCTGCGTTATTGTGTGATATCTTTGTCTCTCTCTCTCTCTCTGTGTGTTTATGTCCTCTCAATAAATCTTTAACCTGTTTTATATTCCCCATTTTCAGTGCTTAGAGAGCTACTTCTAAAAAGTAATGAGTTACAGTTAGTTATTGTTCCAAGAACCTCATGAAATAGTATGTGACCCTATAGTTAGAGACCAAAACCTGTTATTTTATTTCCCCTTGGTGCATGACAAATCATGAAAGCCACCATGGTCAATGGATGAGATATTGGTCACATGTTTGTTGTGTGCCCAGTCATATGCCAAGCCTGGCATCTGACTGGAAAAGTAGAAGTCTGGAAAAGACTGGCTGCAGATTATTGGGAGGACTGCATGAAGAAGCTTGTGATCAGCCTACAACCAGCAAGTGGTCAATTAGTCTTGATTACCACCATGAATTCGTTATTTTGCTTCTGTGTGTGTGTGTGTGTGTGTGTGTGTGTGTGTGTGTGTGTGTGTGTGTGTGTGTGTGTGTGTGTGTGTGTGTGTGTGTGTGTGTGTGTGTGTTCTTTAAAGTAACTTTTTTTCTTTTAATTCCTTTAAAAGCACATAGACTTTACAAACTGCTGGTTTGTGCCACATAACAATATAATGAGGTCAGTTCTTCATATCTTTAACCAAATGGTAAAGCTGCACTGCAAAAAGAGCAAATTTATCTCTCAGTCATTACATTCTGATCATGACATAATGCAGTTGTAACAAGAAAAAGAAATTTGTTACAAGTAATTAGTTTATAGTATCTAGTTACTCTCAAGTTTTTTTCTATTCACATATACACATATTCAATATTCACCCACATATATTACTCAAATGGGCCAGCTCTTATATATACATGACTAATGTTCTTTGGGTATATTTAGACTGTGTTCCACAGGCATGGTAGATTGGAAGTATACCTGGTTCTGTTGCTCTATAGACCCTTATACTCCATGGGAGAGTTATCCCACACTCTGATTTCTCTGGTAAAAGAACTAGCAACAGAGAGAGGTGTGGAGCAAACATGAACAGAAACTGGAGAAGTTACTTTTCAGATTATAGTGGCCATGCTGGCTACGTGGTTCCGGGAGTTGTGTTCATAAAGAGTCACTTCTTGAAGCTCTGCATCATCTAGTCTACTTTGCTATGTCTGCCTTCTCCCTCATGTCTTCTCCTTTTCCTCCACAGGACCTCCATCGGCCTTGTGTGGCCCAGTAGCATAGTAATGTTTTGTGAACATGATTTGCTTATTTCAGAAAGAAAGTGTTTTCATGCATACTCCAAGGCCTGATGGAAATATAATGCTGTGCTGCAAGCTGTTTTGCAAATGTTGGTATTTTCATGAATTCATCACAGATTATATTATGAGAGAATACATATTTCTTTGGTATAGTTGGTGAATTATACTGCATTGCAATAAAGATATCTCGCCATTAACATGCAGGAGAACACAATGGCTTTCAGTTAAAATTTCCCAAGAAAATGAGTACTAGTTTGGACACTCACGCTATGGTGTGTAAAATTAAACCAAACCAAAATTAAAATGGAACCTAGCTTTGCAAATACTGGCCCTGTTGCTTAGCATAGTAAGTCACAATTAGAGTAGGCCCATTGAATCAACTCCTCCATAAGTTCCATTGATTCAAGTGGGCCGTCTCTAACTATGCTAAATGAAGCCACAACTAGAGTAAACCCATTTGAATCAATGGAACTTATGGAAGAGTTGATTCATTATATTCCCACTGATTCAATGGCCCTACTGTAGTGCAATTTACTACACCAAGCAACAGGTCTTTGGTCAGTATTGCAAAAATATACTCCATCAGCTAAAAAGCACACCAACTGCTATTCAATCAGAAAAAAAGTAAGCTATCCCTCGAGCAATATTTTAGCATAGCATATTCTTTATATAGAGTAAGCTAGCACTCTAATTGAAATATTATCTGAAGCTTCCTATGCTTTCTGCTTCTCATCACTTTAACTAATTCTTGGTGATTCATTGGTTTAATCTTCACAGATCTTCCATGACACTATCTCTTTTGTTCCTTCCTAGGCAAGCCCATTACATCCGTTCCCTTCAGGTACCTGGAGCTGGATAATTGGAAGATGGGCAGGAATCATCACTTTCCAGGCTCCGGCATTTCTCCTCTCTGAAACATCATTCCAAAGAGATCTTGAGATATCTCCCGACGGTTAGTTCCATTAAGATAAAAGCACTGGGTGGTCATCCTGGGCTAAACATCCTTCTGTACAAAGCCCAACTCCAACCAAACATTGCTTTAAGGCAGTATCTTAGCCATGATCCCACCCATTGCTATCAGGTAGCAAGCCAATTTAGTCAACACAAAGAGCATAGTCACAAGATTATAAACCAACTATTATTTACAATTATAGAATACCAAAAGGGGATGAAAAGGAGAACTAATTACTGACCCCCCCACCCTCCCTTTTTTCTCTCTGCCCCCAACACCTTTTTCCCATTTAGTTCCCAACCATCTACTATATTCTGAGATTTAGGTTCCTATTTTCCTCCTTCCTATTTTCCTAATCTCCGCTAATGATTTGAGTCTGGGTTGGGCCCGCAGGGATTGTGTGGGTGCTCTGAATGCCCTGGGCCACCTCCTTCTGCAGGCACCCAATGAGAAGCAGCACTGTGGGCTTTCCTGCCCCGCCTCCTCCTCTGATTGGGCATATGCATGAGGAGATAGGGCAGGGCAGGGAGAGTGGTGAGGGGGATTCCACGTTGTCCCTGCCAAGGGTTCATGGTGCACCAGGTTGCTGGAGCGGACATTTTGGGAACCCCTGGCATAGGCTATGACTGTTACACCTCCTCTCTTTGGGTGCCTGCATGAGGAGATAGGATGGTGCATCTGGAGCACCCAAGCAATCTCTGTGGGCCCAAGCCAGGCCAAATCACTGGCTGAAATGAGAAATGAAGGCAGGAAGGGAGGAACCAAACTCTCAAAATATTGTTGGGAACTAAATGGGGAAAAGGTGGGGGGAGAGGAAAAAGAATAGAGTTTGGTGAGGGGGAGTCCACGATACCCCTGTTGATGGTTCATGGCAGACCAGGGCACCATGGTGCACACATAGGAACCCCCTATTTAAGGAAAGACCATGTAGCTGGCTGCCACATACAGGCTACACAACAGTTACAATTCTGGCGCAAAATGGTATCTTGCCTCTGCAGGATTTACTAGAAAAGGCGTCAAGTGGTGATGAATTTGGCACTTGCCAGTGCAGAACAGTGAGTGAAAAATAAGAATAGAAAAGGGACCATGAGACCACGGTCATGCCTTTGCAGTAGGCCAGGAACTTTCACTGATGTAGAGGGATGTTTTGGCGAGGAGTCTCAGCATTGGAAGACTCAGAAAACCATGAAGAATAGAAAGTTTGTGAGTACACCCCACAGTCCCAATATGAAGCATGCGGGAAGCAGCAGGATATCAGAGCAGAAGATCTGTGTGCCTCTTTTCATGTAGCTGTTTGGTATAACTTCTGGTACTTGGAGTAAGGCTGGTATGCAAATCTAGTTTTACTGTCTGATAGCTGATATTTATTTCACTTTAAATGGTTGTTTTCATCATGTCTGTTGGCAGATACATTGTGGTATTGGCAGACACAGAGTGTATCTGGAAGAACCTCATATCCCAACATGGACAGAAAAAGGCTAAATGCCGGTGGTGGTGCTGAAATTTATATTTCCTGGCTCGGGAATGTTAAATTTGGCAGCTTGTAAGGCTCAGCTCAAATGAAAGGTGTATGTTATAGCCTCAAAAGTTATTTTCAAGCTCTCTTTCTTATTCCTTCTCATCCCCACATACGTTCAACC